>NW_027003381.1:0-167136 GCF_036934945.1 Oncorhynchus masou masou
CTATTTTTATTTCTCTGTGACAATCATTGAATTAGTTACAGATTTTTACAATTATTTATGGCTTTTTTGCAAATGTCAGTTGAATGTCAGAATGTGTGAATAAAAAAACAACTTTACCCCGAAAGTAGGCAGAAGTAGGCAGTTGTTATTCAAACAACAGTAAAACTGATTGACTTTCTTCCTTCTTTCCATCTACTACAGGGTTTAGTGCTCCAACTACTCATGAAATCTTCTGCTCAAGACGATGAACCTCAATATATAACAAAACTCCAGATAACATATTTAATAGGTGCCCTGCTCTGAAGTTATATACACAATATAATATACACAATATAATAAAATATATTGATTTAAAAAAAAATTGAATATCTTGTTAGATGTTCTGATATAGACAGAATGACTGAAGATTACCTGCAATTTCAAATCATTAGTTTACAATTTCACAACGGAATTGATTACAATTTATAACCGTCATGTCTCAAAACTGGGAGTAGCAGAAAGAGCATGTCATTCAGCCGACATTTGGATAATTGTAAACATCAACATTTTTGAAAACGTTAGTAATTTTACATGGTTGTTATATTAATGATCAGTTTCCGTTAATGTCGCAAACTATATTTTCTCTAGGCTAACATAAGAAACACTCCTGGATACTTGCATGCTAGCTAACATTAACTCTAACTTAGCTGCTCTAGCCTACTATGGTCCTGTCCATCTATCCAGGGTAAACAAAGCGGCAATGTTGTGTATTGTATATACAGTATTTCACTAAAAACAGTTTAATTCATTTAATTATACACATGAGAAAAAAAGGTTGCCCAGCACGAATTCATGTACAAACATTATTTTTCATTACATTCTTGTCATTTAGCAGATGTTTGTATCCAAAGCGACTTCCAGGACAAATAAGAGTTAATTGGCTTGCTCAAGGGCACAATGACAGATTTTTCACCTAGTCGGCTCAGGATTCAAACCAGCGACCTTTCAGTTACTGGCCCAACACTCTTAACCGCTAGGCTACCTGCCACCAGATCAATTAACTTCAATACAGTTATTCAAATACATTCATCATCAATGACTAAAATAATGAATCTAGTATTAAAATACAAATTAATAAACACAAGTAGTCGATTCATAGCCTGTTTATCATTAAACACAATTGTTTAGTAATATAAAATAATTCACCCAAACTAATGCTAAAAACAGATCACCCCATCATATTTATCTGATATACACCGAGTGCACAAAACATTAGGAACACCTTCCAAATATTGAGTTGCACCCCCCTTTGTCCTCAGAACAGCCTCAAGTCGTCGGAGCATAGACTGTCCAAGGTGTTGAGAGCGTTTCACAGGGATGCTGGCCCATGTTGACTCCAATGCTTCCCACAATTGTGTCAATGTGGCTGGGAGTGGATCTCTACTCCGAATAGCTCCTTCCATCTCCTCCCACAGATGAACAATTGGATTGAGATCTGGTGACTCGGCAGGCCACTGCCGTAAACTGAATTCATTGTCTAGTTCTTGGAACCATTCCTGGACAAGCCTTGTGGCATGGGGGATAATCCTGCAAATCTATTTGCAGATGGATACACTGCTGCCGTGAAGGGATGCACCAGATTGGCAAAGATGCTTTAGACATCCTGTGGCATTCAAACATTGCTCAACTTTTATCAAGGGGCCCAATGTGTACCCTGAAAACACACCCCACGCCCCATAGTCCTCCCATCATCATGAAACAGCAGGAACCGGGATTCATCAGACCAGGCAATGTTTTTAATATTCTCCAGTGTCCAGTGTTTTCATTCCTTAGCCCATTGCAACTGCAGTCTCTTGTTTTCTACTGAAAGCTAATGGGGATCCAAAATAAATACACAAAAACAACACTATTTTGGATCCTAGTTTTTCACCTGGATTCACCTGGTCACCTATGTCATGAAAAGAGCAGGTGTTGTTAATGTTTTGTGAACAGAGTATGTAAAAGTAGTATGTTGTTTCTACCAGCTCATTCCCACAGAAAACTGCAGAGGGAAGTAGTACAGCCCAGTCAACCAAACTCCATTTTGAGACATATCACAGAGGATATTCAACCCTAAGGTAATCTCAATATCTTTACAGTAGAAACTAACAAAACACATCAAAACTGACAAGGTACAAACTGGTCCGTAAAGTAAAGAAAGGCTAACAGTCTACAACGCTCCCTTTCCTCTGTAAAGTTCTCTCATAGTAAGAAACTACAGTTGAAGTCAGAAGTTTACACACACCTTAGGCAAATACATTTAAACTCAGTTTGACAATTCCTGACAATTAATCCTAGTAAACATTTCCTGTTTTAGGTCAGTTCGGATCACCACTTTATTTTAAGAATGTGAAATGTCAGAATAATAGAGAGAATTATTTATTTCAGTTTTTATTTCTTTCATCACATTCCCAGTGGGTCAGAAGTTTGCATATACTCAATTAGTATTTGGCAGCATCTCTTTAAATGGTTTCACTTGGGTCAAACATTTCAGGTAGCCTTCCACAAGCTTTCCACAATAAGTTGGGTGAATTTTGGCCCGTTCCCCCTGACAGAGCTGGTGTAACTGAGTCAGGTTTGTAGGCCTCCTTGCTCGCGCAATCTTTTTCAGTTCTGCCCACAAATGTTCTATAGGATTGAGGTCAGGGCTTTGTGATGGCCACTCCAATACCTTGACTTTGTTGTCCTTAAGCCATGTTGCCACAACTTTGGAAGTAATGCTTGGGGTCATTGTTCATTTGGAAGACCCATTTGCGACCAAGCTTTAACTTCCTGACTGATGTCTTGAGATGTTGCTTCAATATATCCACATAATTTTCTATTTTGTGAAGTGCACCATTTCCTCCTGTAGCCACGCACCCCCACAACATGATGCTGCCACCCCCACAACATGATGCTGCCACCCCGTGCTTCACGGTTGGGATGGTGTTCTTCGGCTTGCAATCCTCACCCTTTTTCCTCCAAACATAATGATAGTCATTATTGCCAAACAGTTATATTTTTGTTTTATCAGAACAAAGGAAATTTCTCAAAAAAGTACAATATTTGTCCCCATGTGCAGTTGCAAACCATAGTTAGGTTTTTTTATGGCTGTTTTGGAGCAGTGGCTTCTTCCTTGCTGAGCGGCCTATCAGGTTATGCCGATATAGGACTCATTTGACTGTGGACAAAGATACTTTTGTACCCGTTTCCTCCAACATCTTCACAAGGTCCTTTGCTGTATGTTCATCTCTAGGTGACAGATGGCTGCGTGGTCCCATGGTGTTTATACTTGCATACTATTTTTTATACAAATTAACCTGGTACCTTCAGGCGTTTGGAAATTGCTCCCAAGGATGAACCAGACTTGTGGAGGTCTACAATAGTTTTTCTGGGGTTTTGGCTGATTTCTTTTGATTTTCCCATGATGTCAAGCAAAGAGGCACTGAGTTTGAAGGTATGCCTTGAAATACATCAAAAGGTACACCTCCAATTGATTAAAATGATGTAAATTAGCCTATCAGAAGCTTCTAAAACCATGACATAAGTTTCCGGAATTTTCCAAGCTATTTAAAGGCACAGTCAACTTAGTGTATGTAAACTTCTGACCCACTGGAATTGTAATACAGTGAATTATAAGTGACATAATCTGTCTGTAAACAATTGCTGGAAAAATTACTTGTGTCGTGTACAAAGTAGATGTGCTAACCGACTTGCCAAAACTATAGTTTGTTAACAAGAAATTTGTAGAGTGGTTGAAAAATGAGTTTTAATGACTCCAACCGAAGTATGTTAACTTCTGACTTCAACTGTATAGGATTACAATAGAGCATTCTACGCTTTCTTCATTTGATCCAATTCAACGTCGCCAATTATTTAATGACATGACAATTAAGTGGAGTGTCTGATCTTAGCTGGTCTGAGAGAACTGATGAGGCTTCTCTCTTTCATGTATACCTTGGTGTCTTTTGAAATGACCCAGTTGAGAGAAACTCTTTCCACAGTCAGAGCAGGAGTAAGGCTTCTATCCTGTGTGTATACGTTCATGTTGTTTTAAGGTGCCCAGTCGAGGGAAACTCGCCCCACAGTCAGAGCAGGAGTAAGGCTTCTCTCCTGTGTGTGTACGTTCATGTTGTTTTAAGGTGCCCGGATGAGAGAAACTCGCCCCACAGTCAGAGCAGTAGAAAGGCTTCTCTCCTGTGTGTATACGTTCATGTCTTTTTAAGTCACCCAGTTGAGAGAAACTCTTTCCACAGTCAGAGCAGGAGTAAGGCTTCTCTCCTGTGTGTGTTCTTTGATGAACTATTAGCTCATTTGATGTTGTGAAGCATTTTACACAGTCAGAGCAGGAGTAAGGCTTCTCTCCTGTGTGTATACGTTCATGTTGTTTTAAGGTGCCCGGATGAGAGAAACTCGCCCCACAGTCAGAGCAGGAGTAAGGCTTCTCTCCTGTGTGCATACGTTCATGTTGTTTTAAGTTACCCAGTCGAGAGAAACTCTTTCCACAGTCAGAGCAGGAGTAAGGCTTGACTCCTGTGTGTGTACGTTCATGTTGTTTTAAGGTGCCCAGTCGAGAGAACCTTGCCCCACAGTCAGAGCAGGAGTAAGGCTTTTCTCCTGTGTGTGTTCTTTGGTGAACTTTTAGCTCAGTTGATGTTGTAAAGCATTTTACACAGTCAGAGCAGGAGTAAGGCTTCTCTCCTGTGTGTGTTCCATGATGACCCTTAAGCTCAGTTGATGTTTTGAAACATTTTAGACAGTCAGAGCAGGAGTAAGGTTTCACTTCTGTATGTATACGTTCATGTCTTTTTAAGTGACCCGGTTGAGAGAAACTCTTTCCACAGTCAGAGCAGAGGTAAGGCTTCTCTCCTGTGTGTATACGTTCATGTTGTTTTAAGGTGCCCAGTCGAGAGAAACTTGCCCCACAGACAGAGCAGGAGTAAGGCTTCTCTCCTGTGTGTGTTCTTTGGTGAACTATTAGCTCAGTAATTGTTTTGAAGCATTTTACACAGTCAGGGCAGGAGTAAGGCTTCTCTCCTGTGTGTATACGTTCATGTTGTTTTAAGGTGCCTAGTTGAGAGAACCTCGCCCCACAGTCAGAGCAAGAGTAAGGCTTCTCTCCTGTATGTGTTCTCTGATGAACTTTTAGCTCAGTTGATGTTGTGAAGCATTTTACACAGTCAGAGCAGGAGTAAGGCTTCTCTCCTGTGTGTATACGTTCATGTTGTTTTAAGGTGCCCGGATGAGAGAAACTCGCCCCACAGTCAGAGCAGGAGTAAGGCTTCTCTCCTGTGTGCATACGTTCATGTTGTTTTAAGTTACCCAGTCGAGAGAAACTCTTTCCACAGTCAGAGCAGGAGTAAGGCTTTTCTCCTGTGTGTATTTTTAGGTGTATTTTTAGCTTGGGTAGAAATGGGAAAATCTCCTCACAATGTGGGCAGTGGTGAGACCTCCTAGCTCTGTTATCTTCCTGATGTTGCTCTCTGGATGTAGAGAATGTCTCAACGTGGTCTCCTGTGTGAACAACACCAGAAGAACCAGTCAGTTGGTGTGATATTCATGTCAATCAAATGTATATTATGAAGCCCTTTTTACATCAGTTGTAACAAAGTGTTCTACAGAAACCCACCCAAATTCCCCAAAGAGCAAGCAATGCAGATGTAGAAGCACAGTGGCCACGAGAACTCCCCTAGAAAATAGGAACCTTGGAAGAAACAGAGAGGAACCAGGCTCAAAGGGGTGGCCAGACCTCTTCTGGCTGTACCGGGTGACATACAGTTGAAGTCAGAAGTTTACATACACTTTGGTTGGAGTCATTAAAACTCATTTTTCAACCATTCCACAAATTTCTTATTCACAAACTATAGTTTTGGCAAGTTGGTCTACTTTGTACATGACACAAGTCATTTTTCCAACAATTGTTTTCAGACAGATTATTTCACTTATAATTTTCTGTATCACAATTAGTGGGTCAGAAGTTTACATACACAAAGTTGACTGTACCTTTAAACAGCTTGGAAAATTCCAGAAAATTATGTCATGGTTTTAGAAGCTTCTGATAGGCTAATTTACATCACTTGAGTCAATTGGAGGTGTACCTGTGGATGTATTTTAAGGCCCACCTTGAAACTCTCTGCCTCTTTGCTTGACATCATGAGAAAATCAAAAGAAATCAGCCAAGACCTCACAAAACAAATTGTAGACCTCTACAAGTCTGGTTCATCCTTGGGAGAAATTTCCAAATGCCTGGGCGTTTGTACCACGTTCATCTGTACAAACAATAGTACGCAGGTATAAACAGCATGGACCACGCAACCGTCATACCGCACAGGAAGGAGATGCGTTCGGTCTCCTAGAGATGAATGTACTTTGGTGCGAAAAGTGCAAATCAATCCCAGAACAACAGCAAAGGACCTTGTGAAGATGCTGGAGGAAACAGGTATAAAAGTATCTATATTCACAGTAGAAAGAGTCCTATATCTGTCACGCCCTGGTCGAAGTATTTTGTGTTTGTCTTCATTTATTTGGTCAGGCCAGGGTGTGGCATGGGTTTTTGTATGTGGTGTGTTTTGTATTGGGATTGTAGCTTAGTGGGATGTTCTAGATAAGTCTATGGCTGTCTGAAGTGGTTCTCAATCAGAGGCAAGTGTTTATCGTTGTCTCTGATTGGGAACCATATTTAGGCAGCCATATTCTTTGAGTGTTTCGTGGGTGATTGTCCTGATGTCCTTATGTCCCTGTTCTGTGTTTATTTACACCAGTATAGGCTGTTTCGGTTTTCATTACGTTCATTGTGTTTGTTGTTTTGTAATTGATTCGTGTTCACGTTTGTTTATTAAACATGGATCGTAATCTACACGCCGCATTTTTGTCCGACTCTCCTTCACACCTAGAAAACCGGAACAGAATCACCCACCTTGACAGGACCAAGCGGCATGTCAACAGGCAGCAGCAGGAGATACATAATAAGGATTTCTGGACTTGGGAGGAAATCCTAGACGGAGAAGGACCCTGGGCAAAGCCTGGAGAATATCGCCGCTCCAAGGAAGAACTGGAGGCGGAGAAAGCGGAGAGGCGCTGGAATGAGGAGGCAGCACGGCGGCGTGGAAGGAAGCCCGAGAGTCAGCCCCAAAAATTTCTTGGGGGGGGGGGCTCAGGGAGAGTGTGGCAGAGTCAGGAGTCAGACCTGAGCCAACTCCCCCTGTTTATCGTAAGGAGCCAAGGAGGAGACCAGAACCAGGGCCGGTGTTGGAGGTGAGCGAAGCAGAGACTGTGAAGGAATTAATGGGGAAATTGGAGGAGAGAATTAAGAGGGAGTTGCTGTTTTGGTGCTTTAAGCATGGAATTCGCCCAACGGAGCGTGTCGGGGATTTGATGTCACCAGGGTCAGCGCTTCATACTCGTCCTGAGGTGCGTGTTAGTCGGCTGGTGAAGATTGTGCCAGTCTCACGCACCAGGCCTCCTGTGCACCTCCCTAGCCTTGCACGTCCTGTGCCAGCCCTGCTCTCAAGATCTCCAGTACACCTTCACGGTCTAGCCCATCCTGTGCCACCTCCACACACCAGCCCTCCGGTGGCAGCTCCCCGCATCAGGCCTACAGTGCGCCTCGCCTCTCCAGCGCTGCCAGAGCCTTTCTCCTCTCCTGCGCTGCCGGAGTCTCCCGCCTCTCCAGCGTTGCCAGAGCCTTTCTCCTCTCCTGCGCTGCCGGAGTCTCCCGCCTCTCCAGCGTTGCCAGAGCCTTCCTCCTCTCCTGCGCTGCCGGAGTCTCCCGCCTGTTTAGCGCTGCCAGAGCCTTCTTCCTCTACAGCGCTGCTGGAGTCTCCTGCCTGTTCAGCGCAGCCAGAGCTGCCAGCCTGCATGGAGCAGCCAGAGCTGCCGGTCTGCATGGAGCAGCCAGAGCTGTCGGTATGCATGGAGCAGCTAGAGCTGTCAGTCTGCAAGGAGCTGCCAGTCTGCAAGGGGCTGCCAGTCTGCAAGGGGCTGCCAGTCTGCAAGGAGCTGCCAGTCTGCAAGGAGCTGCCAGAGCTGCCAGTCGACATGGAGCTGCCAGAGCTGCCAGTCTGCAAGAAGCCGCCAGAGCTGCCAGTCTGCAAGAAGCCGCCAGAGCTGCCAGTCTGCATGGAGCAGCCAGAGCTGCCAGTCTGCATGGAGCAGCCAGAGCTGCCAGTCTGCATGGAGTAGCCAGAGCTGCCAGTCTGCATGGAGCAGCCAGAGCTGCCAGTCTGCATGGAGCAGCGAGAGCTGCCAGTCTGCATGGAGCAGCCAGAGCTGCCGGTCTGCATGGAGCAGCCAGATCCGTCAGTCTGCCAGGATCCGCCAGACTCTTCCAGATCCGCCAGTCTGCCAGGATCCGCCAGTCAGCCAGACTCTTCCAGATCCGCCAGTCAGCCAGACTGTTCCAGATCCGCCAGTCAGTCAGGATCCGCCAGTCAGCCAGACTCTTCCAGATCCGCCAGTCAGCCAGACTCTTCCAGAACCGCCAGTCAGCCAGGATCTGCCAGATTCAACTACCTGCCTGAGCTTCCTCTCAGTGCCGAGCTTCCTCTCCGTGCCGAGCTTCCCCTCAGTGCCGAGCTTCCCCTCAGTGCCGAGCTTCCCCTCAGTGCCGAGCTACCCCTCAGTGCCGAGCTACCCCTCAGTCCCGAGCTGCCCCTCAGTCCCGAGCTGCCCCTCAGTCCAGTGGGATTCTGGGTGAGGACTACTAGGCCATGGTCGGCGGCGAGGGTGGACTATCCAAGGACGCGAGGAGGAGGGACTAAGACTTTGATAGAGTGGGGTCCACGTCCCGCGCCGGAGCCGCCACCATGGACAGACGCCCACCCGGACCCCCCCTATGGTTTTTGGTGTGCGTCCGGGAGTCCGCACCTTGGGGGGGGGGGGGGGGGGGGGGGGTTCTGTCACGCCCTGGTCGAAGTATTTCGTGTTTGTCTTCATTTATTTGGTCAGGCCAGGGTGTGGCATGGGTTTTTGTATGTGGTGTGTTTTGTATTGTGATTGTAGCTTAGTGGGGTGTTCTAGATAAGTCTATGGCTGTCTGAAGTGATCAATCAGAGGCAGGTGTTTATCGTTGCCTCTGATTGGGAACCATATTTAGGCAGCCATATTCTTTGAGTGTTTCGTGGGTGATTGTCCTGATGTCCTTATGTCTCTGTTCTGTGTTTATTTACACCAGTATAGGCTGTTTCGGTTTTCATTACGTTCATTGTGTTTGTTGTTTTGTAATTGATTCGTGTTCACATTTGTTTATTAAACATGGATCGTAATCTACACGCCGCATTTTTGTCCGACTCTCCTTCACACCTAGAAAACCGTAACAATATCGACATAACCTGAAAGTCCGCTCAGCAAGGAAGAAGCCACTGCTCCAAAACCACCATAAAAAAAGCCAGACTTCGGTTTGTAACTGCACATGGGGACAAAGATTGTACTTTTTGGAGAAATGTCCTCTGGTCTGATGAAACAAAAATGGAACTGTTTGGCCATAATGACCATCGTTATGTTTGGAGGAAAAGGGGGGGGGGTTACAAGCTGAAGGACACCATCCCAACCGTGAGGAACTGGGGTGGCAGCATCATGTTGTGGGGGTGCTGTGCTGCAAGAGGGGCTGGTACACTTCACAAAATAGATGGCATCATGAGGGAGGAAAATTATGTGGATATACAGAAGCAACGTCTCTAGACATCACAGTCAGGAAGTAAAAGCTTGTTCGCAAATGGGTCTTCCAAATGGACAATGACCCCAAGCATACTTCCAAAGTTGTGGCAAAATGGCTTAAGGACAACAAAGTCAAGGTATTGGAGTGGCCATCACAAAGCCCTGACCTCAAACCTATAGAACATTTTTGGGCAGAACTGAAAAGTGTGTGTGTGAGCAAGGAGGCCTACAAGCCTGACTCAGTTACACCAGCTCTGTCAGGAGGAATGGGTCAAAATTTACCCAACATATTGTGGGAAGCTTGTGGAAGGCTCCCCGAAATGTTTGACCCAAGTTAAACAATTTAAAGGCAATGCTACCAAATACTAATTGAGTGTATGTAAACTTCTCACCCACTGGGAATGTGATGAAAGAAATAAAAGCTGAAATAAATCATTCTCTCTATTATTCTGACATTTCACATTCTTAATATAAAGTGGTGATCCTAACTGACCTAAGACAGGGAATCTTTACTAGGATTAAATGTCAGGAATTGTGAAAAACTGAGTTTAAATGTATTTGGTGTATAAGGTGTATGTAAACTTCCGACGTCAACTGTATGTATTCATGTCCGTAGGCTGTGCAATACAAAAGGGAATAAAACTATTCTAAAAGTGGGTAAGAGTTGAAAGCTAAAAAGAGGCAAAAGTCATGAAAATGTTGTTATATCATCCTCCACTCACTATCACAAGGGTTAGTAACTACACAGACTCATTTCATATCATCCTCCACTCACTAAAAAAAAGAAACAAATAATTGGTACACACTTCACCATTGTTCACCACTCTATATAATATATGTTTATAGACGTGTTGTATATTTGATGTATTGCTAAAATAAAGGTTCAATATAATAAGTAATAAACTTGAGTTCTTACAGATTTTTGCTTTAGTGATTAAGACTGACTAAAAAAAGAGACCACATTCAAGTCCTCCATCCCCCACTTACTCTGACTACCGCTCTCTCTGGCTCCACAACAAACCCCGCCCGGCCATCAAGAGGTGTGAATACCCAGCCAGCCTACAAGTAGAGGATGGTGCTTTACAGCAGAAAGAGACTTGGGACCAGCAGCACAATATTATGTAGAGGGTGTTCTAAATACTGTAATTATAAATAGTGTGTACCTTTTTTTGTTTGTTTGTTTTTTACGTTGTGTGTGGTTTGTGGTGTGTTCACTTATGACATTAGATCAGTGTTGGCTGCTAACTTGGCCCTTATCTTAAATATTTCACTTCTGTTTATGGAGACAATGGATCACAATTCTTGTCGCGTCTCCTGTTAGAGGACTCTTCCTAGGTTCCAGCCTTTCCAGGAAGTTTTTCCTAGCCACAGTGCTTCTACACCTGCATTGTTTGCTGTTTGGAAATTTTGGCTGGGTTTCTGTACAGCACTTTGTGACATCAGCTGATGTAAGAAGGGCTTTATAAATAAATGTGATTGTTTTGGGCCAATCGTGAAGGACACCTGGGTGACTTCATACTAAATGTCATGTAGCTTGCTCATTCTTGAAGTTATCATTCTGAAACTTTGCACATAAACTGCTGCTCTCTTGTGGAGACCATCTAAATTACCTCCAGCTTCCTAGCTGAATGTGTGACCTTTCTCTTGCATTTCAAAGCTCAAATAAAACAGAGAAACAACAGTCCATCATTACTTTAAGGCATGAAGGTCAGTCAAGGCGGAACATTTCAAGAACTTTGAAAGTTTCTTCAAGTGCAGTTGCAAAAACCATCAAGCGCTATGATGAAACTGGGCTCTCGTGAGGAATGCCACAGAAAAGGAAGACCCAGAGTTACCTCTGCTGCAGAGAATAAGTTAGAGTTTACTGCACCTCAGATTGCAGCCCAAATAAATGCTTCACAGAGTTCAAGTAATAGACACATCTCAACATAAACTGTTCAGAGGAGACTGCGTGAATCAGGCCTTCATGGTCGAATTGCTGCAAAGAAACCACTTCTAAAGTACAATAATAATAATAAGAAACTTGCTTGGGCCAAGAAACACGAGCAATGGACATTAGACTGCTGGAAATCTGTCCTTTGGTCTGAGGAGTCCTAATTTGAGATTTTTGTTGCAACTGCCGTGTCTTTGTGAGACGCAGAGTAGGTGAACGGATGATCTCTGCATGTGTGGTTCCCACCATGAAGCATGGAGAAGGAGGTGTGATGGTGCTTTGCTGGTGACACGGTCTGTGATTTTTGTAGAATTCATGGCACACTTAACCAGCATTCTGCAGCGATATGCCATTCCATCTAGTTTGCTAAGTGAGACTATCATTTGTTTTTCAACAGGACAATGACCCAAAACACACCTCCAGGCCGTGTAAGGGCTATTTGACCAAGGAGAGTGATGAGGTGCTGCATCAGGTGACCTCGCCTCCACATTCACCCGACCTCAACCCAATTGAGATGGTTTGGGATGAGTTGGACTGCAGAGTGAAGGAAAAGCAGCCAACAAGTGCTCAGCATACATGGGAGCTCCTTCAAGGCATTTGTTAAAGCATTCCCCATGAAGCTGGTGTGCAAAGCTGTCATCAAGTCAAAGGGGGGCTACTTTGAAGAATCTCAAATATATTTAGATTTCTTTAACACTTTTTTTGGTTACTACACGACTCCATATGTGTTATTTCATAGTTTTGATGTATTCACTATTATTCTACAATGTGGAAAATAGTCAAACTAAAGAAACCCTTGAATTAGTAGGTGTGTCCAAACTTTTGACTGGTACTGTGCATATGACTTCATATCAGTAGGTAGTTCAATACAAAGGGGAATTAAGCTATTAGGGCCGTCCCCGACTAAAATAAATCCTGGTTGACCGAGAGTCGTCTGTTCTTTCAACCAATAAATTGGTTGAAATTGTAAAACGTATATATTTTTCCATATATAGACACACCCTATGCTTGAATAAAATCCACTATATGTAGGCTACTGAGCTTGTCTGATGCTTTAAGCACTGCAATTAAAAATGAAAACACACAAATGACTCAAGAGGGAGCCAGGGATCAATATAGCCTAACCAGAAGGGAAAAAAAACTGTTCCAGACCCCCCCTTCTCCTGCCCACTGCTGCTGTTCTCCGCAGATTCTGCCGTTACTCTCCTGAAGTTGCTGGTAAGAGGCTACACCAGCGGTCGGCAACCTTTTCCATTTGGAGTGCCAAGGTATCGTACCATTTCTACTGATCTGTGTGCCAGTTATGATTTTCGTCTGCACATTATCATGGAACCGTTTCATTTAATTTATAATAGGCTTTATGTCTCAAATCAATGTCATGTAAATAAATTATAACTATATTAAAATTATGAAATCTAAAAGTAACTTATATTGCCATTGTCAATATGTAAAGATAGCCTACATAAAGCCAACAATAAAAAAAACTGCAGCCTGCATGTAGAACATATTTCTTATGAAAATAAATATTCTATAAATCACATTGGCTATGCATGGCCTGACTGCAAGGTACTTTAAACATTGTATCAACTATTAATTTGGTCTGGCCTGTGCTAGCAAACTTGCAACATTGTATAAAATATTCTGGGCCCTCAGGAAAAGGCGCAACACTCTCTCACCATGAAACATTCTAAGTTTAATTAAGCAAGTGTCAGGATTTGGCCAGGGTTGTTCCAGGTTTTGGTCACTAGATGCCCCCATTGTGCTTTTTGACCTTGTGTTTTTTCCCTTGTTCCCCATTATTATTTGCACCTGTGCCTCGTTTCCCCTGATTGTATTTAAACCCTTAGTTTCCCTCAGTTCTGTGCTCTGTGTTTGTATGTTAGCACCCAGCCCTAGTGGTCTGTGTATTCTTGTCGTTTCCGGTGGATGCTCTTGTGGAATTCTGTTTTTGAGTATCTCTTGAGGCTTTTTTGTGCTATACCTACCACCTTTTGGATTTGCCATTTTGTATTGAAGGACTTCTCCTTTTTTACTTTATTAAATACACCGTCTTAAGTACTGCTGTGTCTGCCTCATCTTCTGGGTTCTGCTGACTATTCGTGGCTCAGTTGGTTAAGTGACTGTTTCTCACTCCGGAGACCCAGGTTCGTAACCGGGTCCTGACAGAAACACAGAGCCAAAAATGAACCCAGAGGCAGCCAGTTCCCAGGACCTTTTGCCATGCTGTCCCACCACCAGGAGACTGTCCAACGCCACGAAGCCGCCCTGGTTCAGCAAGAGGCCTTAATGGCTAGACATTCTCATCTTCTGTCGGAGATGCTGACTTCCATTAAGCAAATATCTGATCGTCTTACCCCGGCAACAGTTCCCGTCCCAGTACCTCAGATTCACGTACCCATGGCAGTTAACCCCCTGGCTGAACCTCGTCTTCCACCTCCCCAACGGTTCTCAGGTGATCCAAGTGCTTGTAAAGGGTTTCTCACCCAATGTTCTCTCTCCTTTGAGCTACAACCCTCGTCGTTTCCCACCGACCGGTCTAAGATCGCTTATATCATCACCCTGCTGTCGGAAAAAGCCCTGGCCTGGGCTACTGCTGTGTGGGATGCCCATAGTTCCTGCTGTGCCAGCTACTCTGCCTTTGCTGAGGAATTCAAACGAGTGTTTCAAGGCCCAAGCAGTGGTTCTGACTCAGCCAAACAGCTCCTGACTCTCCACCAAGGTTGGCGCAGCGTGACGGACTATGCCATCCAGTTCCGCACGGTGGCAGCAGCAAGTGGCTGGAACAACGAGGCGCTCACGGTGTGCTTTCTGAAAGGCCTTTCCGACACTATCCAAGATGAACTGGCCACTCGGGAACCACCGGACAATCTCGAGTCCCTGATCAAGTTGGCCTCACGCATTGACCAGCGTCTGAGAGAGAGAGAACTCAACCGTAGACCTCTAGCCCCTATCAGTCCCAGCTCCGAGTCCCCACCTTTATCCTCGCTGGCTCCATCGGAACCCATGCAGATTGGACGCATCTCCCAGGCTGAGAGAGACCGCCGGATGAGGGAGCGACGCTGTCTATATTGCGGCAAACCGGGCCATTTCCGATCCACGTGTCCCGGGCTCCAGGGAAACGCTCTGTCCCGTACAGACCGGGGGGAACTGTAACGGGAAACATAACCTCCTCCCATCCGTCCAACTCCCGTCTGCTCATTCCACTCACCCTCTCCTGGGACAACCACAAGCTTCACCTTCAAGCCTTGGTAGACTCTGGAGCCGCAGGTAACTTCATGGATGGTGTCTGGGCGAAGGAGAATGGCATTCCCTCTGAACCTCTAAGTGAACCCATGAGGGTCACTACATTGGATGGAAGCCCTTTGGGATCTGGACTTGTCACTCATGTCACTACCTCCTTGCGACTTTCAGTTTCACAACACCAGGAATTGATGAACTTTCATTTGATCTCCTGTTCCGAGTTCCCTCTCGTCCTTGGATACCCCTGGCTTCACAGCCATAACCCTCACATCGACTGGTCTGTGGGCACTATCAAGCAGTGGGGTCCTACGTGCCAAGCTACTTGTATTTTCCAGAATTCCCGAGTTCTACTCCCGAGTCTTTAGAATCCATCGACCTGACCCGAGTTCCCGAGTGTTACCATGACCTCAAACTGGTGTTTAGCAAACAGAGGGCCACCATGCTACCACCCCATAGACCTTACGATTGCCCCATCGACCTGTTTCCGGGGACTTGCCCCCAGGGGTCGGATCTTTTCACTATCTCCACCCGAACGAGCTGCTATGGATACCTACATCAAGGACGCTCTGGAAGCAGGCCTCATGCGTCCATCCACCTCCCCGGCGGGAGCAGGGTTTTTCTTTGTGGCCAAGAAAGACGGTGGATTACGTCCTTGCATCGACTACCGGGGACTCAATGCCATAACCGTCCGTAACCGTTACCCGCTACCCCTTATGGCCACAGCCTTCGAGCTGCTCCAGGAAGCAGTTGTTTTCACTAAGCTTGACCTGCGGAACGCATACCATCTTGTGCGGATCAGACCTGGTGACGAGTGGAAGACCGCTTTCAACACGCCTACTGGTCACTATGAATACTTGGTGATGCCCTTCGGCCTGACCAACGCCCCAGCGGTGTTCCAAACGCTCATAAACGATGTGCTTAGGGATATGCTTAACATATTTGTGTTCGTTTACTTGGATGACATCCTCATCTTTTCGAGCTCCCTTCAAGAACACACTAAGCATGTCAGACAAGTACTCAAACGCCTCCTGGACAGCCATCTGTACGTTAAGCCGGAAAAATGTGAATTCCATTCATCCCGAGTACAATTCCTGGGATTTGTAGTGGAACCCGGTCGAGTCCAAATGGACCCCTTGAAGGTAGGGGCGGTAGCGGATTGGCCCACCCCCAAATCCGTTAAGGAAGTTCAGCGTTTCCTGGGCTTCACAAACTTTTACCGCAAGTTCATCAAGAACTTCAGCTTGGTGGCAGCCCCTCTCTCAGCTTTAACCAAGGGTGGCAATGCAAGGTTTTGTGGGGAAGAGAAGCTGAGACGGCCTTCCAAGGACTCAAGCAGCGCGTTCTCTCTGCTCCCATCCTGATACTACCGACTACGGATGAACCATTTGTGGTGGAGGTAGACGCATCAGAGGTTGGTGTTGGAGCTGTCCTGTCTCAGAGGGGTGAAGACAAGAAGCTTCATCCGTGCGCTTTCTTCTCACACCGGCTTACCCCGACTGAGAGGAACTACGATGTGGGGGATTGTGAACTCCTAGCGGTTAAGATGGCATTGAAGGAATGGAGACACTGGCTCGAGGGGCTTCTCACCCGTTTCAAGTGCTTACGGACCACAAAAATCTGGAGTATATCCAGCAGGCGAAGCGGTTGAACTCTAGACAAGCTAGATGGTCTCTTTTCTTCAATCGATTCCAGTTTATCCTCACCTATCGGCCCGGGTCGAAGAATCTCAAACCGGATGCCCTGTCCCGAGTCTACGCTCCTGCCATTCGAGATGACACGGACATGCCTGTCCTTCCTGCTGCTAAGATTGTGGCTCCGATCTCGTGGCAAGTTGAGGATACCGTGAGACGTGCTCAAGCTAGCGAACCGGACCCGAAAGGAGGTCCTGCCAATCGGTTGTTTGTCCCCAAGGCAGTGAGGACTCAGGTCCTTCTGTGGGGGCACTCCTCTCGCCTCACCTGTCATCCGGGCGTAGGTCGCACCTTGGAGTTCATCCAGCGTAAGTTCTGGTGGCCTACCATAAGAGAAGACGTTGCCACTTTCGTCAATGCCTGTCCCGTGTGCTGCCAGGGCAAATCTTCTCACCTCCGCCCTCAATGACTCCTTCACCCTTTACCTGTTCCCCACAGACCCTGGTCCCATATCTCATTGGACTTTATTACTGGACTTCCTCCATCCCATGGCAATACTACTATCCTAGTCATAATCGACAGGTTTTCAAAGGCGGCCAGGTTCGTCCCTCTGACTAAGTTACCTTCTGCCAAGGAAATGGCTGAGTTGGTAATTAATCATGTGTTCCGAGTCTTCGGCATTCCTCAAGATATGGTTTCTGACAGAGGTCCCCAGTTCGCCTCAAGGTTTTGGAAGGCCTTCTGCCAACTCATGGGGGCTTCTGCCAGTCTATCTTCAGGGTACCATCCGGAGTCCAACGGCCAAACAGAGAGGATGAATCAAGAGCTGGAAACCACCCTCCGATGTATGACTCGTGACAACCCGTCCACATGGTCATCCTTTATTGTTTGGGCCGAATACGCGCACAACACCTTGCGCTCCTCCTCCACTGGTATGTCCCCGCACGAGTGTCAGTTTGGCCATGCTCCTCCATTGTTCCCGGACCAGGAGGCAGAAGTCAGAGTGCCTTCAGCCTTGAAGTTCGTCAGACGCTGTCGGCTTATGTGGAGGAAGACCCGTCTTAATCTTATGCGTTCCTCACAGAGGTACCAACAACAAGCCAACAGACGTCGCCGTCCCGGGCCTACCCTGCGCCCCGGCCAGAGAGTCTGGCTCTCCACAAGAGACTTACCTCTACGGGTGGAGTCTCGCAAGCTGTCCCAAAAATACATCGGTCCCTTCAAGGTTGCCAGGAGAGTTAACCCAGTTTCTTATCGCCTACACTTACCCAGATCCCTTAAGATTAATCCCACATTTCACATTTCATTGTTAAAACCTGTTGTTTTTTCTCCCCTTGTCCCGGCAGACAGACGTCCCCCTCCGCCTCGTGTCATTGGAGGCCAGCCGGCTTATACCGTCCATCGGATACTGGATTCCTGCCGGGTGCAGCGGTCCTGGCAGTATCTGGTGGACTGGGAAGGCTACGGTCCCGAGGAGCGCTCCAGGGTTCCTGCCAAAGACATCCTGGACCCTGACCTCATTCGTCAGTTCAGGGCCCTCCACCCTGAGAGAGCTGGTAGGAACGTCAGGAGCCATTCCTAGGGGGGGGATTCTGTCAGGATTTGGCCAGGGTTGTTCCGGGTTTTGGTCACTAGATGCCCCCATTGTGCTTTTTGACCTTATGTTTTTTCCCTTGTTCCCCATTATTATTTGCACCTGTGCCTCGTTTTCCCTGATTGTATTTAAACCCTTAGTTTCCCTCAGTTCTGTGCTCTGTGTTTGTATGTTAGCACCCAGCCCTAGTGTTCTGTGTATTCTTGTCGTTTCCGGTGGATGCTCTTGTGGAATTCTGTTTTTGTTTTTGAGTATCTCTTGAGGCTTTTTTGTGCTATACCTACCACCTTTTGGATTTGCCATTTTGTATTGAAGGACTTCTCCTTTTTTACTTTATTAAATACACCGTCTTAAGTACTGCTGTGTCTGCCTCATCTTCTGGGTTCTGCTGACTATTCGTGGCTCAGTTGGTTAAGTGACTCTTTCTCACTCCGGAGACCCAGGTTCGTAACAGGGTCCTGACAGCAAGTTTAAAAGATTGACGTTTCGGCCTTCAGTGGCCTTCAAACGGCAATCTTTTAAACTTGCTTAATACAACTTTTTTAAATTATGGTGAGCGAGAGTTGCGCCTTTTCCTGTCCAATGAGTTAATTGAACATATGCGGTGGTACTTAATGAATATGATGTCATTTCGGTTGTCATCTGAGACATTCTCATCAATGATAAGATAACATATAAACTCTACAGTGGAAAGTCTACACATCAGAATTATCGGATTCACATGGAATTGTTGTTCAATTTAAATGTTTGAATATTAAATTATTCGTGATGGGATGAAATGTGATTTTATCTTCTAAAATGTGACATTTGGGTTTTCATAAGGTTAGGGCTCTGCTCAATCAGTGGCCCGCCCCTGTGAAGGGACATGGGCTATAAAACTTTTCAAACACGCCCTCCTCTCCCTTCCTATATAAAGCCTTGACGACAATATAACCTGCTGTTCCGAGGATGTGAGGACGACGGTCCGATGTCAGAATGGTTCAGATAATAACTACAGAACGAAGCCAACATCAGCGTGAGCTTTGGTTGCGAATGGTATGAACTTTGAACTCTTATTCACTAGAGAAGTGATACCTCCTAGCCGTTGAGTTAGCAACAGCAGCTGCAAACGAGGGTTAGGAAGGAACAGACAGAGTATCCCATCTATCACACAACGACATTACTACAACATATCCAATTGACCACCAGAGACATTCTTCAAAGGACTCGGTTTGGCAACACGGCCTTCCATCTACCACCAACCTACTGAAGCGCAGCTCAGAGTAAATATTTATTGCATTTTCCTTTTCCAAATGGGCGGTAATTTAGAATGCATAAGGTACTGTATTTACGATAGCACAGCGTATCCCTTTGTTACTCAGTCTTCCCGTTCTTTCACTCAAACCCAGACCCTTTTCTTTTGTGTAACATGTTGTCATATCTGTTCCACCCGCTCGGGACGTTTTCCTTTATGACGTAATTTGTAATCAAGTTATGATTAATGATGTGTATGTGTAATTCTGTGTGATTTAATTAGGTATTTAGTAAATAAATAATTAAACCCAATTTTGTATTGCTGATTCAACTTGTTAGCCTGGGTTCGTGAAGATAACCAAGAATTTACAACTTTCAGATGAGACTGAATTAAGGTGACGATGAATATTGACTGCTATTGATGTAACATATTACTAGGTCTTTAAGAGTTTATTCGGAAGATAACAGCTCTATAAATATGATTTTGTGGTGCCCCGACTCTCTACTTAATTACATTTACATGATTACCTCAATCAGGTAATATTAATTACGGAGAAATTATTTTATAGAAAAGCATGTCATATCACTTAATCCAGCATAGCCAAAGACACGACACCACCATGCTTGACTTTTGGGAATAAGGTTATTTTGGCAGTAGGCAGTGTTGATTTGGACCCATCAGTCCAGAGTATGGACTTCCAGAAATCTTCAGGTTTGTCCAGGTGGTCTCTGGCAAAGTTAAGACGGGCAGTTTGGTTTTTGTGTGACAGCAGAGGCTTCTTCCAAGCAACCCTCCCATTTCGATTCAGTGTTCTTACTGTTGAAGCATGCACAGTTACCTGAGATGCAGCAAGGGAGGTTTGCAAATCTCTAGATGTTATGTTTGGGTTGGCTTTTACCTGATTTATTATCGTTCTTGTGGCTCTTAGGGACATTTTGGAAGGGTGTCCACTTCTAGGCCGAGTTGCTGTCATGTTAAATGCCTTCCATATGTAAATTGTTTGCCTCACAGTGAACTGAAGGAGCTCAAATCTTTTTGAGATGATTGTATATCCTTCCCCAGAATGATGAGTTCCAACTACCCTCGTCCTGTTGTCCTCTGAGATATCCTTTCCTCTTGGCATGGTGTGCTTTGCATTCACCTGGATGGGTAACACAAAACTGACCAGGTTTCTTACCTCTGTCAGAGTCCCGCACAAACTCTTTCCTAACGATCTCTCCTTTGATTGGTTCATTTGGTACCCAATTATTTACCCACCTGAATCTACTTAGCTACTTGATTTAACCAATGCAACTTGGGGTTCACTTATTTTTGCACCTGCACTAATTCCTTTTTAATATTATTTTTCCACTACACACATGATTTCCTCTACACCAACATATGGTATTGGTATTAATAAACCTGTTATGTCAGATCAAAAGACTGGTTGTGATGAAATGAAGATTTCGTGGTAAAAACTAAAAATCTCTAATTGCCCAACAGGTTCAGAGACTTTCAAGCAGCACTGTATATATTTGCCACTGCTCGACTAAAAAAAAGCTTGGTCGACCTACATCTATCCACCAAACAATTGACCGGTTGACTAAAGGGGGTCAGCTCTAAAAGCTGTTCAACAGTTGAGGGCAAAAACGGGTGAATATTATGCGTCATAATCAATGATCATCCTCCACTCACTATCACAAGGGTTAGTAACTACACAGACTCATTTCATATCATCCTCCACTCACTATCACAAGGGTTAGTAACTACACAGACTCATTTCATATCATCCTCCACTCACTATCACAAGGGTTAGTAACTACACAGACTCATTTCATATCATCCTCCACTCACTATCACAAGGGTTAGTAACTACACAGACTCATTTCATATCATCCTCCACTCACTATCACAAGGGTTAGTAACTACACAGACTCATTTCATATCATCCTCCACTCACTATCACAAGGGTTAGTAACTACACAGACTCATTTCATATCATCCTCCACTCACTATCACAAGGGTTAGTAACTACACAGACTCATTTCATATCATCCTCCACTCACTATCACAAGGGTTAGTAACTACACAGACTCATTTCATATCATCCTCCACTCACTATCACAAGGGTTAGTAACTACACAGACTCATTTCATAGAGCTACACTAGTCTACACTCTGATCACTCCAGATAGCTCAGTTGTTCAGGGATGTGGACTTCAGGAAACAGCAGAGGGAACACCCCCCTATCCACATCGATGGAACAGTAGTGGAGAGGGTAGTAAGTTTTAAGTTCCTCGGCATACACATCACAGACAAACTGAATTGGTCCACTCACACAGACAGCATCGTGAAGAAGGCGCAGCAGCGCCTCTTCAACCTCAGGAGGCTGAAGAAATTTGGCTTGTCACCAAAAGCACTCACAAACTTCTACAGATGCACAATCGAGAGCATCCTGGCGGGCTGTATCACCGCCTGGTACGGCAACTGCTCCGCCCACAATCGTAAGGCTCTCCAGAGGGTAGTGAGGTCTGCACAACGCATCACCGGGGGCAAACTATCTGCCCTCCAGGACACCTACACCACCCGATGTTACAGGAAGGCCATAAAGATCATCAAGGACAACACCCACCCAATAATTTTGCACGCCCAATTTTTCAGTTTTTGATTTGTTAAAACAGTTTGAAATATCCAATAAATGTCGTTCCACTTCATGATTGTGTTCCACTTGTTGATTCTTCACAAAAAAATACAGTTTTATATCTTTATTTTTGAAGCCTGAAATGTGGCAAAAGGTCGCAAAGTTCAAGGGGGCCGAATACTTTCGCAAGGCACTGTATACGTATATAATGTACTCTATATCATCTACTGCATCCTTATGTAATACATGTATCACTAGCCACTTTAACTATGCCACTTTGTTTACATACTCATCACATATGTATATACTGTACTCTATATCATCTACTGTATCCTTATGTAATACATGTATCACTAGCCACTTTAACTATGCCACTTTGTTTACATACTCATCTCATATGTATATACTCTACTCGATACCATCTACTGTATCTTGCCTATGCTGCTCTGCACCATCACTCATTCATATCTTTATGTACATATTCTTCATCCCCTTACACTGTGTATAAGACATTTGTTTTGGAATTGCTAGTTAGATTACTTGTTGGTTATTACTGCATTGTCGGAACTAGAAGCACAAGCATTTCGCTACACTCGCATTAACATCTGCTAACCATGTGTATGTGACAAATAAAATTTGATTTGATGTGTGATGTTAGAATTACAGAATTCAACCTATCAATAGACTGGGTCATAACTTATGTAGGTCTAATTTATGAAGATAACTTATGGATAGAACCTGCTCTTACCATGAGTAACAGATGTCCTAATCTTCTCCTCCTCTTCTTCAACTTTAATGTTGACATTCAGCTCCAGTGTTTGACTGCAGTCTTCCAGCTTCACTGATGTCATCTCTGGATCCTGCAATGCAAACTGGGCTCCACTGTCACAATCAGGACCCAGTGACTGTAGGTTTGGACTCAGTGTGGAAGGAGAGAGGCAGGCTGGGTTTGTCCTCACTGTTGATGTTACCGGCTTCAGACTTAATCTGAGTTGGCCAGTAGTAATAAAGAGAAATGGACACAAAAGTTAGTCTTAAATTCTGGCACTTTCTTTATTCTCAAACTATATTAGATCAGGTACCTAAGCATTGACAAACCATTCAATTCATTTCAAATTAGACACTATAGTAGAGTTCCTAAATTCACACACCGTGCATTCAGAAAGTATTCAGACACCTTTACTTTTCCACGTTTTGTTACGTTACAAAATGGATTCAATTGTTTTCCCCCTCGCCAATCTACAGACGATACCCCATAATGACAAAGCAAAAAAATGTTTTTACATTTTTTTGCAAATGTATAAAAAATGTAACTGAAATATCAAATTTTCTTAAGTATTCAGACCATTTACTCAGTACTTTTTTGAAGCAACTTTGGCAACGATTACAGCCTTGTGTATGACGCTACAAGCGTGGCACTAGAGGTCAACTGATTAATCGGCATGGCCGATTTAATTACGGCCGATTTCAAGTTTTCATAACAATTGTAATCGGCATTTTTGGACTGATTACATTGCATTCCACAAGGGAACTGCGTGGCAGGCTGACCACCTGTTACACGAGTGCAGCAAGGAGCCAAGGTAGCATTAAACTTATTTTATAAAAACCAATCAATCTTCACATAATCACAAGTTAACTACACATGGTTGATGATATTACTAGGTTAACTAGTTTGTCCTGCGTGGCATATAATCAACGCAGGGCCTGTTAATTATCATCGAATTACAGCCTACTTCGCCAAACGGGGGATGATTTAATTAACATAAGCGCATTTGCGACAAAAGCACAATCGTTGCACGAATGCACGTACCATAAACATCAATGCCTTTCTTAAAATCAATACCAGAAGTCTATTTTTTTTAAACCTTCATATTTAGTTAAAATAAATTAATGTTAGCAGGCAATATTAACTTGGGAAATTGTGTCACTTCTCTTGCGTTCATTGTATCCGTTCATGCACTCTCTGATGAAATATCAGAACCTTTAATGTTGTGAAATCCTTGCCACAGTCAGTACAGGAATACAGATTCTCTCCTAAGTGTATTTTTAGGTGTATTTTCAGCTTTGATAGAAATGAGAAAATCTCCCCACAATGTGGGCAGTGGTGAGACCTCTTTGCTCTGTGATCTTCCTGCTGTTGCTCTCTGAATGTAGAGAATGTCTCTCCATGGTTTCCTGTGTGAACATCATCAGAAGAATAATCAGTTGGTGTCATATACAGTACCAGTCCAAAGTTTGGACACACCTACCCATTCCAGGGTTTTTCTTTATTTTGACTATTTTCTACATTGTAGAATAACAGTGAAGACATCAAAACTATGGAATCATGTAGTAACCCCAAAAACTGTTATATTTTAGATTCTTCAAAGTAGCCACCCTTTGCCTTGATGACAGATTTGCACTCTTGGCATTCTCTCAACCAGCTTCACCTGGAATGCTTTACCAACAGTTTGAAGGACTTCCCACATATGCTGAGCACATGTTAGCTGCTTTTCCTTCACTCTGCGGTCCAACTCATCTCAAGCCATCTCAATTGGGTTGAGGTCTGGGGATTGTGGAGGCCAGGTCATCCGATGCAGCGCTCCATCACTCGCATTCTTGGTCAAATAGCCCTTACACATCCTGGAGGGGTGTTTTGGATCATTGTCCTGTAGGAAAAACAAATGATAGTCCCACTAAGCCCATACCAGATGGGATGGCATATCGCCTCAGAATGCTGTGGTAGCCATACTGGTTAAGTGTGCCATTCTAAATCAATCACAGATACTGTCACCAGCAAAGCAGGGTAGCCTAGTGGTTAGAGTGTTGGACTAGTAACCGAAAGGTTGCAAGTTCAAACCCCCGAGCTGACAAGGTACAAATCTGTCGTTCTGCCCCTGAACAGGCAGTTAACCCACTGTTCCTAGGCCGTCATTGAAAATAAGAATTTGTTCTTAACTGACTTGCCTAGTAAAATAAAGGTAAAATAAAAATAAATAAAATAAAAACCCACACCGCCTCCTCCATGCTTCACAGTAGGAACCACACATGCAGAGATGATCCATTCACCAACTACTCTGCGTCTCACAAAAACACAGCGGTTGGAACCAAAAATCTCATATTTGGACTCATCACACCAAATTACAGATTTCCACTGGTCTCATGTCCATTGCTCATGTTTCTTGGCCCAAGCAAGTCTCTTCTTATTGGTGTCCAGTAGTATTGGTTTCTCTGCATCAATTCAACCATGAAGGCCTGATTCACGCAGTCTCCTCTGAACAGTTGATGTTGAGATGTGTCTGTTACTTGAACTCTGTGAAGCATTTATATGGGATGCAAATTCTGAGGCTGGTAAATCTAATGAACTTACCCTCTGTCGCAGAGGTATCTCTGGGTCTTCCTTTCCTGTGGCGGTCCTCATGAGAGCCCAGTTTCATCATAGTGCTTGATGGTTTTTGAGACTGCACTTGAAGACACTTTCAAAGTTCTAGAAATATTCCAAATTGACTGGCCTTCATGTCTTAAAGAAGATGGACTGTCATTTCTATACCACCCCTACCGTGTCACAACACAACTGATTGGCTCAAACGCATTAATAAGGCACTTCCACAAATGAACTTTTAATAAGGCACACCTGTTAATTGAAATCTATTCCAGGTGACTTCTTCATGAAGATGGTTGAGAGAATGCCAAGAGTGTGCAAAGTTGTTATCAAGGCTTGCCTACGGAGCTGTGAGGGGAACGGCACCGCAGTACCTCCAGGCTCTGATCAGGCCCTACACCCAAACAAGGGCACTGCGTTCATCCACCTCTGGCCTGCTCGCCTCCCTACCACTGAGGAAGTACAGTTCCCGCTCAGCCCAGTCAAAACTGTTCGCTGCTCTGGCCCCCCAATGGTGGAACAAACTCCCTCACGACGCCAGGACAGCGGAGTCAATCACCACCTTCCGGAGACACCTGAAACCCCACCTCTTCAAGGAATACCTAGGATAGGATAAAGTAATCCTTCTCACCCCCCCCCCTTAAATGATTTAGATGCACTATTGTAAAGTGGCTGTTCCACTGGATGTCAGAAGGTGAATTCACCAATTTGTAAGTCGCTCTGGATAAGAGCGTCTGCTAAATGACTTAAATGTAATGTAAATGTAAGGCAAAAGGTGGCTACTTTGAAGAATCTCAAATATATTTTTATTTGTTTAACACTTTTTTGGTTACTACATGACTCCACATGTGTTATTTAAAAGTTTGTTTTCACTATTATTCTACAACATAGAAAATAGTAAAAATTAAGAAAAACCCTGGAATGAGTAGGTGTGTCCAAACTTTTGACTGGTACTGTCCATGTCAATCAAATTTATTTTATGAAGCCGTTTTTACATCAGCAGTTGTCACAAAAGTGCTTTACAGAAACCCAGCCGAAAACCACAAAGAACAAGCAATGCAGGTGTAGAAGCACAGTGGCTAGGAAAAATTCCCTAGAAAGCAGGAACCGTGGAAGAAACGCAGAGAGGAACCAGGCCCAAAGGGGTGACCAGTCCTCTTCTGTCTGTACCGGGTGACATATGTATTCATATCAGTAGGCTGTACAATACAGGGGAATAAAACTATTCTAAAAGGGGGTAAGAGATGAAAGCTAAAAAGGGGCTTGTCATCCTCTACTCACTATCACAAGGGTTAGTAACTACACAGACTCATTTCATATCATCCTCCACTCACTATCACAAGCGTTAGTAACTACACAGACTAATTTCATATCATCCTTCACTCACTATCACAAGGGTTAGTAACTACACAGACTCATTTCATAGAACTTTAAAACACTGGCAGTTTGTCTACTTCACTTCTTTAGTCTACTCTCTGATCACTCCAGATAGCTCAGTTAATAAAACAAATGCTGGCAATACTGGTGTCAAACCATGCAAGTCTCAGTAGCATGAAATAACATCTACCTTCTCATTGAAACAGTTCAACATGAATCAGTTCTACTGCAACCTTTCATACACAGTGGGAAGTTGGAATGAACAACAAACTTAGTTAGATAGAACCAGCTCTTACCTTGAGAAACAGATTTCCCAATCTTCTCCTCCTCTTCTTCATCTTTAATGATGACATTCAGCTCCAGTGTTTGACTGCAGTCTTCCAGCTTCACTGATGCCATCTCTGGATCCTGCAGTGCAAACTGGGCTCCACTGTCACAATCAGGACCCAGTAACTGTAGGTTTGGACTCAGTGTGGAAGGAGAGAGGCAGGCTGGGTTTGTCCTCACTGTTGATGTTACCGGTCTCAGACTTAATTCTAGTCGTCCTGTAGTAACAATGAGAAACAGACAACAAAAAGTTAGTCTTTACAGTTCTGGCACTTTATTCTCAAAAAATATTACATTTCTTCTTGTTCAATGATATAAAACAGTGCTTGACTTGGACTGAAATAGGTCCTGGTACTGTTTATATTTGAATTCATTTTATTTAACCAGGAAGGGCTCATTGAGATTTAAAATCTCTTTTTCAAGAGCATCCTGGCCACAATAGGCAGCACCAGGTCATTACAAAAATTACAGACAGACAACATGAAAAACTACAAGTAATCTAGTAAAAACCATTGAATTCACAAGAGTACAACAAAATCAAAAACAGCAAATTAAAAACATTGACAGGTCAGGGAATCAGCCTCAAAATCCTTCATCAGTGATTTAAAAACATCAATCGGGACAAGTTCTTCTAGTTTAAAAGTATTTTGTAAGGCGTTCCAAGACGATGGCGCAGAGTACATAAAAGTACCAAATTCAGTTTGGACATTTGGAACAGTTAGCAGGATAAAGTCCAGCAAATGAAGAGAGTACCCACCACATTTCTGAACAATAAAAATGCCCAAATGAACAGGTAGTGAACCCAAAATGGCTTTGTAAGGAGCTCCACAATACTGTTGAGCTAATATTCTATAAGAGGAACATGAGCTCAAGCAGTAGAAATTTGAGGTGATGGTACTCAGCTCCAGTGAGCTCCTGTCCAAGTCAAGAACTGATGTCATTTCAAAAGATCTGGTAGCTAAGCATTGACAACAAAACATTAACAAATTGATATTAGACAAAGTACACACTTTAAAATTAGTCTACACAACATACATTGTGTAGCTTAATTTAAGTGCACTTAAACTATAGTAGATTTCCCAAATTCACATTATTTTAGGCAGCACTATGTGCTATTTTCCTAAATAACCTTGTCTTCACTTATTATTTCAATCAATTGTATTTCCTGTCCACACCATAGTAACATTTATAGATACATAAAGAAACAACTTAATGTGTCTGAATATTAGTACACATGTAGAAAACTGATCATCAACCTCAATCTGCCTTTTTCTCACCTGACATCTCAGATCTCCAGCCCCATTGGTACCCCCACAACTAACACACATAACTTTCTCCACGATACCACACATTCCTTCATCTCATGACCTCCTACACACTTCTCACATCTAGGGCATCTCACTCCTACACACTGCTGCAACAGGCCCATAAACCTGACACCTAAAATACTGTAGTATTTACGGAACAAAAGCTCCCACAGGATAACTGACACTTCCTACCTTGACCTTTCTGGCAGAGACTCTGCATCAAAACTCAGCATGACAGATGGCTTCCGTTTCCCAACGCTCTACACTGGATCTACGTCTCACCAAATGGCGGGTGTCACAGACACCTGGAATCTTCTATTTCAACTGCTCCACCTCAACACTTTAAAACTTGTTATCACTTCTTTCAATGCCGCCATGTCCCATCCAACCTGACAGAGACGACCTACAGAGAAGGGAGAAACTCCCCAAATACAGGTGTGCCAAGATTGTAGCGTCATACCCAAGAAGATTCGAGGCTATAATCGCTGCAACAAAGTACCGAGTAAAGTGTCTGAATACTTGTATAAATGTAATATTTCCATTTTTATATTTAAAAAAATAAAGGGAACACTAAAATAACACATCCTAGATCTGAATGAATGAAATATTTTTATTAAATACTTTTATCTTTACATAGTTGAATGTGCTGACAACAAAATCACACAAACATTTTATTTCCATTAATAATTTATCAACCCATGGAGGTCTGGATTTGGAGTCACACTCAAAATTAAATGGAAAACCACACTACAGGCTGATCCAACTTTGATGTAATGTCCTTAAAACAAGTCAAAATTAGGCTCAGTAGTGTGTGTGGCCTCCACCTGCCTGTATGACCTCCCTACAACGTCTGGGCATGCTCCTGATGAGGTGGCGGATGGTCTCCTGAGGGATCTCCTCCCAGACCTGGACTAAAGCATCCGCCAACTCCTGGACAGTCTGTGGTGCAACGTGGCGTTGGTGGATGGAGCGAGACATGATGTCCCAGATGTGCTCAAATGGATTCAGGTCTGGGGAATGGGCGGGCCAGACCATAGCATCAATGCCTTCCTCTTGCAGGAACTACTGACACACTCCAGCAACATGAGGTCTAGCATTGTCTTGCATTTGGAGGAACCCAGGGCCAACCTCACCAGCATATGGTCTCACAAGGGGTCTGAGGATCTCATCTCGGTACCTAATGGTAGTCAGGCTACCTCTGGCGAGCACATGGAGGGCTGTGCGGCCCCCCAAAGAAATGCCACCCCACACCATGACTGACCCACCGCCAAACCGGTCATGCTGGAGGATGTTGCAGGCAGCAGAACCTTCTCCACGGCGTCTCCAGACTCTGTCACGTTTGTCACGTGCTCAGTGAGAACCTGCTTTCATCTGTGAAGAGCACAGGGTACCAGTGGCGAATTTGCCAATCTTGGTGTTCTCTGGCAAATGCCAAATGTCCTGCACGGTGTTGGGCTGTAAGCACAACCCCCACCCGTGGACGTCGGGCCCTCATACCACCCTCATGGAGTCTGCTCAAATGGTCAGAAACAGTCACATGCACATTTGTGGCCTGCTGGAAGGCATTTTGCAGGGCTCTGGCAGTGCTCCTCCTTGCACAAAGGCAGGGGTGGCGGTCCTGCTGCTGGGTTGTTGCCCTCCTACGGCCTCCTCCACATCTCCTGATGTACTGGCCTGTCTCCTGGTAGCGCCTCCATGCTCTGGACACTACGCTGACAGACACAGCAAACCTTCTTGCCACAGCTCGCATTGATGTGCCATCCTGGATGAGCTGCACTACCTGAGCCACTTGTGTGGGTTGTAGACTCCGTCTCATGCTACCACTAGAGTGAAAGCACCGCCAGCATTCACATGTGACCAAAACATCAGCCAGGAAGCATAGGAACTGAGAAGTGGTTCCATTTGCACAACAGCATGTGATATTTATTGTCAATCAGTGTTGCTTCCTAAGTGGACAGTTTGATTTCACAGAAGTGTGATTGACTTGGAGTTACATTGTGTTGTTTAAGTGTTCCCTTTATTTTTTTGAGCAGGGTATATACACATTATATACACATTTTGTAAAATGTCTAAACTGTTTTTTATTTGTCATTATGGAGTATTGTATGTAGATTGGTGAGGGAAACAAACAATTTAATATATTTTAGAATAAGGCTGAAATGTAACAAAATGTGGAAAAAGTCAAGGGGTCTGAATAATTTCCCAATGCACTGTGTGCTGAATCCATTCAGCAAGGTTGCTTCCCCTCCTCTCTAAGGAGTGTTTTACTCTTATTCTGAAGCTGGATAAACCCCAACAAAATGTGAAAGTTCAGACCGATTTCTCTTCTGAACTCAGACTCAAAGATTAGTGCTAAGGCCTTATAGCAAGGAGATTGTGTACCATAAACATCAATGCCTTTCTTAAAATCAATACCAGAAGTCTATTTTTTTTAAACCTTCATATTTAGTTAAAATAAATTAATGTTAGCAGGCAATATTAACTTGGGAAATTGTGTCACTTCTCTTGCGTTCATTGCACGCAGAGTCAGGGTATATGCAACAGTTTGGGCCGTCTGGCTCGTTGCAAACTAATTTGGCAGAATTTTACATAATTATGACTTAACATTGAAGGTTGTGCAATGTAACAGCAATATTTAGACTTAGGGTTGCCGCCCGTTCGATAAAATACAGAACGGTTTCGTATTTCACTAAACGTTTTGTTTTCGAAATGATAGTTACCGGATTTTACCTTATTACTGTGTTTATTATAATTAAGTCTATGATTTGATAGGTCAGTCTGACTGAGCGGTGGTAGGCAGCAGCAGGCTCATAAGCATTCATTCAAACTTTACTGCGTTTGCCAGCAGCTCTTAGCAATGCGCTGTTAAATTATTATTATTTTTTTTTTTTTACCTTTATTTAACCAGGCAAGTCAGTTAAGAACAAATTCTTATTTTCAATGAGGGCCTGGGAACAGTGGGTTAACTGCCTGTTCAGGGGCAGAACGACAGATTTGTACCTTGTCAGCTCGGGGGTTTGAACTCGCAACCTTCCGGTTACTAGTCCAACGCTCTAACCACTAATGACATCAAGCCTATCAACTCCTGAGATTAGGCTGGCAATACTAAAGTGCCTATTAGAACATCCAATAGTCAAAGGTATATGAAATACAAATGGTTTAGAGAGAAATAGTCAACGCTTCATAATTCTTATAATAACTACAACCGAAAACCTCTTAACTGAGAATATTGAACCACCAGCTTTCATATGTTCTCATGTTCTGAGCAAGGAACTTAAACGTTAGCTTTTTTACATGGCACATATTGCAATTTTACTTTCTTCTCCAACAAAGTGTTTTTGCATTATTTAAACAACATTGAGCATGTTTCATTATGTAGTTGAGACTAAATATATTTTATTTATGTATAATATGAAGTTAATAAAAGTGTTCATTGTTCATTCAGTATTGTTGTATTTGTCATTATTACTTATATTATATTTTTTTAAATTGTCCGATTAATCTATATCTGCTTTTTTTGGCCCTCCAATAATTGGTATCGGCGTTAAACTCATAATCGGTCGACCTCTACATGGCACACCTGTATTTGGGGAGTTTCTCTCATTCTTCTCTGCATTTCCTCTCAAGCTCTGTCAGGTTGGATGGTGAGCATCGCTAAACAGCCATTTTCAGGTCTCTCCAGGGATGTTCGATCTGGCTGTGTTGCCTTGGCTGTGGAAGGTGAACCTTCACCCCAGTCTGAGGACCTTGGAAGGTTTTCATTAAGGATCTCTTTGTAATTTGCTCCATTCATTTTCCCCTCGATCCTGTCTCCCAGTCCCTGTCGCTGAAAAACATCCCCACAGCATGATGATGCCACCACCATGCTTCACCGTAGGGATGGTGCCAGGTTTTCTCCAGATGTGTTTCATCAAACCAGAGAATATTATTTCTCATGGTCAGAGGCCTTTAGTCGTCGTTTGGCAAACCCCAAGTGGTCTGTCATGTGCCTCTTACTGAGGTCATGTGCCTTTTATTAAGGAGTGGCATCCGTCTGGACACGCTACCATAAAATGCTGACTGGTGAAGCGCTGCAGAGATGGTTGTCCTTCTGGAAGGTTCTCCCATCTCCACAGAGGAACTCTGGAGCTCTGTCAGAGTGACCATTGGGTTCTTGGTCACCTCCCTGACCAAGGCCCTTCTACCCGATTATTCAGTTTGGCCGGGCGGTGAGCTCTAGGAAGAGTCAATCCTGTCTCAAAGCTCTACAGACAAATCATTTGACCTCATGGCTTGGTTTTTGCTCTGACATGCACTGTTAAGTGTGGGACCTTATATAAACAGGCGTGTGCCTTTCCAAATCATGTCATATCAATTGAATTTACCACAGGTGGACAACAATCAAGTTGTAGAAACATGTCAAGGATGATCAATGGGAAACAGGATGCACCTGAGCTCAATTTTAAGTCTCATAGCAAAGGGCCTGAATACTTATGTAAATAAAGCGTTTGTTATTTTTGCAAAAAAATCTAAAAATCTGTTTTTGCTTTGTCATTATGGCATATTGTGTGTAGATTGATGAGGGAAAATGTAATTGAATCCATTTTAGAAAAAGGCTAAAGTAACAAATTGTGGAAAAGGGGAAGGGGTCTGAATACTTTCCGAATGCATTGTAATGAACTGGCAACTCCGTTCTCATTCTGAGAAATAAGGTTGGCCACTTGATTTTAACATCTGAACAAAGTGGACAGGCTAACATGCTTTTCAAACAGTTGGAGACAGCCCGAAGGGTGTGTTCATAACAATTCAACTGTTAAACCTTGTTAGTAAATAGATCCAAATTGGCTAAACTCGAAATATAAAGATTAGCTGGCTAGTCACTAGCTCGTGGGCTTGAGAGATTGTTGATGAGACATGTGTTAATGTTCTATAATGCTTACAATAAGTTAGTAATTACTAGTTACATTTGTATTACAGAAAGGGTCAATTTAATAGACTTGAAAGCCAGATCAGTGATTATTGCAACAACAACACAAAAGCATGTTAAACTATTATTATATAAAATAATAAATTATTAGTGGGTCTTATGGTTGTGGATGGCTTTTATTTAGCCTAGATATAACAACCACAAGCCCTGAATTCATTTGATTATTGACTGTTAGAAAGGCAGTGTATTTGATCTTTAATTGTACAACGCTTATTTAGAGAAAAACAAAATGTAGATATCTTGAATCGCCCAGAAGTTTGAAAAACTGAAGATACAGCTGTATGATATTTAGTCCACATCGCCCAGCACTAACGGAGTACATTAGAGTAAAGTAGAGTACAATACAGTACGTTATACTGTACTATACTCTGTCCTGTTGTACTCTACTGAACTAACTGTTACTTTTCATTCCTGTACTCTACTGTCCTGTGCTTTCCAATCTTGTGAAACAGTAGCTATGTTTCCAAGAAGTTATCCAGTGATTGTTTTTGTTGACATGTAGAAAAAGTTTGAATAGAAAATAGATCAGACAATTGCCCACTCGGTTGTTTCCATTTAACTATCTTGTGCTGATAAAAACAGCTGTCGTAATGACGCACCTCATACTGACAAAATGATTCAGCAATCATCATTTATTCAACAAACACTGTTTTCATCCCATTTGACAGAATAAAGAAACCGAAACAAAAGAAACATCCACCCGTCAAACAGATAAAAATGTTGTCGAGCATTAAAACATTTCTCCTATATCTGCCGTTTCCATTACACATGTCGCAAATAATGTTTTTACCACATTGCTTTGTTGAATGCACCCGAGTCAATGAAAACCTGCCTAATGATATCTGAGTGATTGGTTCAGATTTGGTCAGGTCTAATGTTTGGCTTTCAAGTCTATTAAATTGACCCTTTCTGTTGCATTGGCTTTATTAGTCCTGGTTCCTGTGATTAATAAATGTGTCTATTTAAGCGCTGAATAGACCCATCAGCTACCCAACTTTATCGGGAGTTATCCTGAGCTGATTTGCAATGAGAATCAATGTGTTTACATAGTGGGAAATGTAGAAGTATAATTTTTTTGCTATGATCATCTCGTCAAAAATGTACGGAGAAACTTGAAACCACTGATTACCATGACAATTTAGCTGACGGGGTTCAACTCCCGGACAACAGGGGTTTCAGAGTCCTGCAATAGAGCTGAGATGCTAATATTTGTGTAAACTCTACATAGTTGTGTTCTGTGGGTATCACTGAGTAGGCTGAACAATCCATAGGTAAGACTGTAGAGTACAATATGAATGTCCAACACAAACAAAAGACCCTCCATACTCAACTGGTGGACCTCGGTCTGGATCCAGAATGGGGTGAATATGGACCCCTAATTTTTGCCTTTGGGATATGAACCCTGGTAAAAAAAAGACATGGACAGGTTTAGGACTGCAGGAAATTAGCTTTAAAACAGCTAAATGTTTTCTCTGCTAAGAGGAGGGTTGTTAAGATTTTGGGGTTGCAAGTTAGGGGTTTGTTACAAGCCAATAAATTACAATATCCATCCGGACCTTTGCCACCTAGGAAATGTGTGTGACCGGACCTTCTGAAAAAGTACTGGAGTGCCCCTGCAATAGACTGACTGGGAAGGTGATTTTTCGGTCAAAGTCTTGCAATAACAGCTAAGAAGCTAATATTTGTGAAAACTCTTGATAATAGTTTTCTGTTGGTGTCACGGGTTTCATGGGTGCACAATCCAACCCGATTCATAAGTGCATATATGAATGCCCCCAATGCAAATGTGTGGTCTAATACCTCCACAGTGTGATTTCAACGTTTTTTTCTGGTTATTTTCAAACTTTTTAATTAGATTTTTTAACCTTTATTTAACAAGGCAAGTCATTTAAAAGTACATATACTTATTCACAATGACGACCAAGACCGGCCAAACCTGGACGCCGCTGGGCCAATTGTGCGCCGCCCTATGGGACTCAATAATGAAACGAATTCATTATTGTAATTCATTTTAAATTAAGTAACAACATTCAAATCATGTTTAGCGTTATCTCGTCCAGTATGGCATGATTGCACTATTTTGTATCCGTTTGCGTTACTTTCAATGAGGAACTTTTATTTTGAGGGGGAACCGCAAATCCCACTATTGTGGCTAATCGTTATTGTAGCTAACTTCACATAGGTAGGGACAAGCGACTACCAGGGCTGTTTCCAGCAAGACGGAGACGTTGGCCACGATCAGAAAAAAAATGTATTATGTAGAACAAGCATGCCTCTGATTCCAAGGAATCATGTCAGTTCTATTCAGAGCACTTCAATCTGCAACTTTCCAAAAGTTTTTGTTCTGAACATCCCCAGGCAAAACCCACTGAGCTATATACGAACCTGCAAAGCCTCACAAATGAACGCGTGGTGGGCTCCGCATCGTGCGCTTTTAAAATATATTTTTTTGCACGTTCTTCACTCAATCGGTTTGGCAACAAAACCTTTCCCAAACGTGATAATACCTTGACGGGTGTTATCTAGCATGTTATTACGTTATTTCGATATTAGACAGTTTAAACGTGCTATTACATACCTGTAGTAATAAAGAGAAACGGACAGCATTGTTTAAACGTTTTCTAAATTCTAAAGAATGGTGTGCGCCTACCGGAACTTCCTGTTCCCCACACTACCAAAGTGAAACAGAGACATCTATTGGATTGATGGACTAACTTCTGCTAAATCATGTAGAATATAAAAGTGAGATTGATTAGCTACACAAATAAAACTTGGTTTAAAAAACGAAAGGGGTGTCTGTTTAAGTGTCTAAGTTTTCAACCCATTACATATGCATTGTAGATGATCTCTGTGGAAGGCCAAGAAGATCATCAAGAACCTCAGCCACCAGAGCCACGGCCTGTTCACCCTGCTACCGTCTTGAAGGCGAAGACAGTACAGGTGCATCAAAGCTGGTACCAAGAGAATGAAACCGCTTCTATCTCCAGGCCATAAGACTGTTAAACAGTTATCCTTGATTTGATTTAGAGAATATTGGTGACAAGCAACTTGGCTTGTCCCAGTGTGTAGAGGTGTCATGACATGTATTGAGTCGATAAATACAGATATACAGTACCAGTCAAAAGTTTGGACACACCTACTCATTCCAGGGTTGCTTTAGTTTTCTTATTTTCTACATTGTATAATAATAGTGAAGACATCAAAACTATTAAATAGCACATATGGAATAATGTAGTAACCAAAAAGGTGTTAAAAAATCTAAATATATTTGAGATTCTTCAAAGTAGCCACCCTTTGACTTGATGACAGCTTTGCACATGCTTGGCCTTCTCTCAACCAGCTTCACCTGGAATGCTTTTCCAACAGTCTTGAAGGAGTTCCCACATATGCTGAGCACTTGTTGGCTGCTTTTCCTTCACTCTGCGGTCTAACTCATCACAAACCATCTCAATAATGTGTTACGGTCGGTGATTGTGGAGGCCAGGTCATCTGATGCATCACTCCATCACTGTCCTTCTTGGTCAAATAGTCTTTACACAGTTATTCTTGTTGTTAATTTGAATGCCATGAATTAAACAAAAGCATATTTACCCCCAAAACTACAATGATTCAGTATATCAATAATGTTCCAGTACTCTAGCAGGTCTCACAGCTGCTTATGCTGACATAACATGTTAGAGAATAGGTCAGATTTAGCTTTGTGGTGCTCCTTTCAACTTCCTGTCTTGTTCAGCTTCAGAAAAACAGTAAATATGTCACTTGAAACATCGTGTTTTGGTAATTCCTTATACAATAGAGAAGAGTTTAACGAGAACAAAAAAAATGTTTTCAATTAAGTTATCCAAACATATTCATAATTAATTATTAAAATAACTAATCTAGTTTTAAAATACAATTCATTAAACAAAAAGTATCCACCCAAACTAATGGTGAAAACTGATCATCACACCATCTCTATCTGACACATGTTGTGCCATCTCATTCTCACAGAAAACTGCAGAGGGAAGCAGTACCACCCAGCCAACCAGCCTCACAGAGGGTATTCAACCCTAAAGGCAAATCTAAGGTGCTCTAAATATCTCTACAGTAGAAGCTAACAAAACACACAAACTGACAAGGTGCACACTGATCAGTAAAGTAAAGAGGCTAACATTCCATAACGCTCCCTTTCCTCTGCACAGTTCTCTCTCAGTGAGAAACAATAGGATTACAATAGTGTGTTACAATTTACTGAGAATTAAGTGATGGAATGATTTTAATCTTCACTAGTCAGAGAACAGATGAGGTTTCTCACATTTATGTACATGTTGGTGTCTTTTTAAGTGGCCATGTTGAGAGAAAGTCTTCCAACGGTCAGAGCGGGAGTAAAGCTTCTCTCCTGTGTGTACACATTGGAGTGTTCTTATGTTGCTCTGCTGAGAGAAAATATTCTCACAGTCAGAACAGGAGTAGGGCTTCTCTCCAGTGTTGAACTGTCAGATCCCTTGATATTTTGCCAGGTCTTCCCACCGTCAGAGCAGGGATACAGATTCTCTCCTGTGTCTATTTTTAGGTGTATTTTTAACTTTGATAGAATTGGGATTAACTCTGTGATCTTCCTGCTGTTGCTCTCTGGATGTAGAGAATGTCTCAACATAGTCTCATGTGTGAACAACATCAGAAGAACCAGTCAGTTGGTGTGATACACATGTCAATCAAATGTATTTTATAAAGCCCTTTTTACATCTGCAGTTTGTAATTAAGTGCTTTACAGATACCCTAACCTAACGTATCAGGTGTAAAATAAACACCACAAGCTTGCGGTTTTCAGGCTTTGGCTTCCTCTCTGCCTTTTCCCTGAAAAACGGATGCTTCCGGTGTTCGTTGACTCAGCTGAGGGTGCAGGTACCGAGACTAAAACCCCAAAGAGCAAGCAATGCAGAAGCACAGTGGTAGTAAAAACTCCCTAGAAGGAAGGAACCTAGGAAGAAACCTAGACAGGAACCAAGCTCCAAGCAGTGGCCGGGCTTTGGCTGGGCCACTCAAGGACATTACGAGAATTGTCCAGAAGCCACTCCTGCGTTGTCTTGACTGTGTGTTTAGGGTCGGTGTCCCGTTGGAAGGTGAACCTTCACCCCAGTCTGAAGTCCTGAGCGCTCTGGAGCAGGTTTTCATCAAGACTCTCTCTGACATCTACTGTCAACTTTGGGACCTGAAATAGACAGGTGTGTGCCTTTACAAATCATGTCCAATCAATTGAATTTACCACAGCTGGACTCCAATCAAGTTGTAGAAACATCTCAAGGACAATCAATGGAAACAGGATGCACTAGAGCTCAATTTCAAGTCGCTCTGGATAAGAGTGTCTGCTAAATGACTTAAATGTAAATGTAGCAAAGGGTCTGAATACTTATGTAAATAAGTATTTCTGTTTAAATGTGTTTTTTTTGTTGTAAACATTTCTAAAAACGTGTTTTCATTGGTATTATGGGGTATTGTGTGTAGATTGCTGAGGAAAACGTTTTATTTAATACATTTTGGAATAAGGCTATAAAGTAACAAAATGTTGAAAAAGTCAAAGGGGTCTAAATACTTTCCAAAGCACTGCAGCTAATTTAGAAAAACGGGATTGTCTTCTTGTCCTCCTTTTTAATGTTACAAATAACAATGGAAATCATTATCTCTGTCTCTGTTTTCATATGTTTATTTCTGGTAAGCCTTTCCCATCCTGGAGACAATTTAGACACTACATTACCCTATAGTAGTTATCATCATCATGCTTTCCGTGGTTTAAGCCTATAGCTAGCTATGCCTTGCTAACTAGTTATTGTGTTGTCCAGCTTGCTATAAAAGTGCATGCTAACACGAAAGATTTGTATAACTAACCCAAGATTGACCACACCCTGTTGTTTCCAATGGGTGACTTTTATTGTGAAGGCTACAGTAGCTAGTCAAGGTTAGAAAGCTACCTAGCTAATCAAAACAAAACTCAACATACTACATGGAAAGTATATTCTGCACAATGCGATATGGTAACAAGTTAGCAGGCCTGACAATAACGCAAACGTTTGCTAGCTACAGTTATGGCACTGCAGTTAGCTAGCAGGCCAAAATGCTAGCTAACTTCCTATGCTAAATCGTTCAGCAGAATTCATGTATCCCCAAAAGAAAACTAAACAAATTGCATGTTAAACGTACCTTTCTCTCTCCTGTCTTGACGTTTCTGTCTCGTCTATAACATTTTTTTCCCGCGTCAATCTACCGTATCATGTCAAATTTTTGCACACTGACCTTTTCGACCCCTGCTCTAAATAAAATATTTAACTTTTTACTCAATACATTTTCCATGACACCCAAAAGTACTCATTACATTCCGAATGCTTAGCAGGACAGGAAAATTGTCAAATTCACACAGTTACCAAGAGAACAACCCTGGTCATCCAGGTCGGTGGACTTACTAAACATAAATGCTTTGTTTGTAAATTGTCTTGGTGTTGGTGTGCCCCTGGCTATTTTAATCCTGATGTGATTTTTTTTTAAATTGTAATTTATTTTGTTTACAATTGTGCCATCTGGTTTGTTTAATATAAGGAATGTGAATAATATATTTTACTTTTGATACTTAAGTATATTTAAAAACCCTTATACTTTGACTTTTACTCAAGTATTTTACTAGGTGACTTTCACTTTTACAATTAAGGTGTCTTTACTTTTACTGAAGTATAACAACTGGGTACCTTTTCCACCACTGGCTATTGGTTCCCTGTAATTACAAGTAGCACCCCACCAGATAGACTTCATTATTACTGGCCAAATCCTGTGTAATACCTAGTAATTACATTGTACTTGTGCAGATATTAAATATACTCTGTGTTGTACTAGTGTATTTGTTCTCCCACTTGGATGTCATTTTCACAAGCTTTAAATTGAGGGCCAGGTTGTCAGGGTGGGTAATATACTGCATAGGTACACGTTAATTACTCCTAAAGATACACTTAATTTTAACTAGCTAAATCCTGTGTAGGAACTCGAAATTACATTGTATTTAGGCAAACATTACATGTGCTTTGAAAGTGTCATATTCCTCATCTGGGATGAGACTCGTTTTAGATCTGTTTTTGTAAGCTCAACCAAGTTAACCCAGATGGTTTCAGTAATTATATCTATATTTATTTACCAGGTAAATTGACTGAGAACACATTCTCATTTACAGCAACAACCTGGGGAATAGTTACAGTGAAGATGAGGGGGGATGAATGAGCCAATTGGAAGCTGGGGATGATTAAGATGGCCATGATGGTATGAGGGCCAGATTGGGAATTTAGCCAGGACCCTGGGGTAAACACCCCTACTCTTATGAAAAGTGGCATGGGATATATATAGTGACCGCAGAGAGTCAGGGTACCCGTTTAAGGTCCCACCCGAAAGATGGCACACAGGGAAATGTCTCCAATCACTGTCCTGGGGCATTATGATTTTTATTTTAGACCAGAGGAAAGACTGCCTCCTGCTGGCCCTCCAACACCACTTCCAGCAGCATCTATTTTCCCATCCAGAGACCGACCAGGACCAACCCTGCTTAGCTTCAGAGGCTAGCTAGCAAGGGGGTATATTGCTGGCAATTATTAATTAGAGCCTATAATAAGGACCTCATGAAAGGAAGTGTTACCAGCATCTTTTCTTTATGTATATGCTGGTGTGCTTTAAAAAACTCAAGAGTCAATGTCCGCATCCCTGTTAAAATCAAATTAGCTTAATAATAAAAAAATCCCCATCAAAAGCCTTCTGTTTCAGCCAGAGATGTATGTTTGAATGGGCTGTGGTTCAATTCACCACATCCGCTGATGTCAGCCTCCTGCATATGTGGTGGAAGGGGGCAGAGCTGCGGTGTTGTTTGTCAGACCAGGAGACACTCACTTCTGTCTGTAGCCTACAAGGTGAGACTCACGAACAAGTACATTTTGCTCTAGGATGCCCACAAGTGTCTGAAGGTAGCAGGTACAAGTTTTATTTTTTTTATGTTGAGACATATATATTGAAAAAAGGGGTTAAATACAGGTAAACATATATATGTTTTACTGATCTTTCTTAATCTCTCAGACATAGGACAGAAACTTCAAAACCAACTTCCCTTTGAAAATTGTTAGCAATGTCATCCCCCGCTGACTATCAAAAGGATTAGCAACTGTTAGCGTCAATTCCAGTCAATTCACAGAGTATCCCAAATTCCAATTCCACATTTTCCTCGTTCAAAAGCTATGAAGAGAATTGGATGTCAGAATGACAGAATTTAACCTAACAATAGAGTGGGTCATAATGTATGGAGGTCTAAATTATCAAGATCATTTATAGATAGAACCTGCTCTTACCATGAACAACAGATTTCCCAATCTCCTTCTCTTTGTCTTTAATGTTGACATTCAGCTCCAGTGTTTGACTGCAGTCTTCCAGTTTCACTGATGCCATCTCTGGATTCTGCAGTGCAAACTGGGCTCCACTGTCACAATCAGGACCAATTGACTGGGTTTGGAGTACGGAAGGAGAGAGGCTGAGTTTATCCTCACTGTTAATCTGTCAACTCTGTATAGGATCCCAGTTCCAAATAGAAGTATGAGGTCAACTTCTTCCCCTCTGCAGGCCACATCCCCTCCCATTGTAATATTACGTATGAACACATTTTGAACCATGGCTTCCTAAAATGCTGTGGTGCTGACTAACACAATAGGAAAGGTTGTGGTAGACGTGTTCCATCACAGACGAGTTCCCAGCTCTTCCACTCTGAACAATGGGGATGGAAAGGGTAATGCTGCTTCCTCTCTGGTTCCATTCGGCAAGAGAGTTCATAGCTCTGTTACTCTGAGCATTCATAACAATGACGCCCTCAAATGCACCATCAATACCAGAGTTCTACAAGACTGTTTACATAATCAACAGGGCATTTCAACAGCCTGAGCCTCAATGGGCATATATTGAGCTCTAACAATGAAGAATGAATACTGTAGTGGTGTGAGAAAGGTAACACAAGCTTCCTCTCTGGTTCCATTTCCCCAATAGTTACTGGGTCATTATTGGATTGTGGTGGTAATGCTGTCCCTGGACTTTGGCACCACATAAAACACTCTAAAATAAGAAATAATACTTTGTTTTAGTCAACTGTTATTTAATAAGAAACATATTTAAGTAATGTATACTGCAAATTGGCTTATCCCCATGGTGATGTCTAGAGATGTAGTGACATGTTTTGAGTATATAGACATGTACATTATTTTGAATACCATGAAGTAAACAAATCATAGTATTTTCTGTATAGATAACCCAAAAAACCAAGTATGACCAGCACAAATTCATGTAGAATGTTTATTTTTCGTAGGCAGATCAATAAGTTCATTGCAGTTATCCAAATACATTAACCTATGACTAAAGTAATCAATCGAGTTTTCTAAGGCATTTTAATAAACACTTGTAGTCATTTCAGAGCCTGCATATCATTAAAAAAAGTTGTTATGTAGTTAAAAATAATCCACCCAAACTAATGGTGAAAACGAATCATCACACCATCTCTATCTGATACACGTGTCTACCAGCTCATTCCCACAGAGAACTGCAGAGGGACAACTTGGTGTCAGAGCAAAACGTACTATATGTAACAAAAATCCATACCGCACACTTTAGTATGATACAGTATGCTTTGTTACATTACAGTGGCCTACAAATGTAAAATGAGTAGTACAATATAATAAGATTTGTATGGCGTATAGTATGCTACGAATTACAATTCGTACAATATGTTACGAATATGCAATACGTATATTTTACTTATTCCAATTTGTTGTTGCTAACGTTAATGAAAATGCTAAGTAGTTGCATGCTAACCTAACATGCTTGGTACACTATATAAACAGAAAAGTATAAAGACACCCCTTTAAATTAGTAGAGTCGGCTATTTCAGCCACACCCGTTATTGACAGGTGGCATCCCATCGTCATGGGATGCCACCTTTCCAACAAGTCAGTTCGTCAAATATCTGCCCTGCTAGACCTGCCCCGGTCAACTATAAGTGTTGCTATTGTGACGTGGAAACGTCTAGGAGCGAAGTGGTAGGTCACACAAGCTTACAGAACGGGACCGCCAAGTGCTGAAGCGTAAGAATTGTCTGTCCTCGGTTGCAACACTCACTAACGAGTTCCAAACTGCCTCTGGAAGCAACGTCAACACAAGAACTGTTAGTCAGGAGCTTCACAAAAAAATGGGTTTCTATGGCCGAGCAGCTGCACACAAGACTAAAATCACCCAGATGTGCAATGCCAAGCGTCAGCTGGAGTGGTGTAAAGCTCACCGCCATTGGACTCTGAAGCAGTGGAAACACGTTCTCTGGAGTTATGAATCCCGCCTTATCATCTGGAAGTCTGATGGACAAATCTGGGTTTGGCGGATGCCAGAAGAATGCTACCTGTCCCAATGCATAGTGCCAACTGTAAAGTTTGGTGGAGGAGGAATAATGGTCTGAGGCTGTTTTTCATGATTCGGGCTAGGCCCCTTAGTTCCAGTGAAGGGAAATCATAACGCCACTGCATACAATGACATTCAAGATGATTTTGTGCTGCCAACTTTGTGGCAACAGTTTGATAAAGACCCTTTCCTGTTTTAGCATGACAAGGCTCCTATACAAAGCGAGGTCCATACAGAAATGGTTTATCGAGATCGGTGTGGAAGAACTTGACTGGCCTACACAGAGCCCTGACCTGAACCCCATTTAACAACTTTGGGATGAATTGGAATGCCGACTTCGAGCCAGGCCTAATCGCCCAACATCACTTGTGACTGAATGAAAGAAATTCCCCACAGCAATGTTCCAACATCTAGTGGAAAGCCTTCCCAGAAGAGTGAGGCTGTTATTTCAGCAAAAGGGGCACCAAGTCCATGATTTTGGAATGAGATGTTCAACGAGCAGGAGTCCACATACTTTTGGTCATGCAATGTTGTTGCAGTTGCTTATTAGCTAAAATGCTAAAGTACAAGTTGATGCATTTCTATGTTTTGTAGTAAAAAAGATGGAGAAAGATCATTTACAATGACATTCTATAATGCTCCCTTTCCTCTGCACAGTTAACACAGTGAGAAAAAAAATATGATTACAATAGAGTGTTAATGTTATCAAATTCACTGTTACCACTTCCTTTATGAGATGAGAATGAGGTGATGTAGTGACTAATCTTGGCTGGTCTGAGACAACTGATGATGCTTCTCACCTTTATGGATACATTGATGTGTTTTTAAGGTGGCCAATCTGGAGACACTCTTCCCACAGTCAGAGCAGGAGTAAGGCTTCTCTAATTTATGTATACATTGGTGTATTTTTAAGTTGCCCCGTTGGGAGAAACTCTTCCCACAGTCAGAGCAGAAGCAAGGCTTCTCTCCTGTGTGTCCTATTGGGTGAACTTTTTGCTCAGTTGACGTTGTGTAGCACTTCCCACAGTTAATGTAAAGTTTATGTATATGTTTGTGTATTTTTAAGTTGCCCTGTTGGGAGAAACTCTTTCAACTGTCAGAGCATTAGTAAGGCTTCTCTTCTGTATGTATAAGTTCATGTCTTTTTAAGTTGCCCAGTCGGGAGAAACTCTTTCCACAGTCAGAGCAGGAGTAAGGCTTCTCTCCTGTGTGTGTTCTCTGATGAATTTTTAGGTTAGTTGATGATGTGAAGCATTTTACACAATTAGAGCAGGCATAAGGCTTTTCTCCTGTGTGTGTTCTCTGATGACTTTCAAGACCAGAGTATGTTGTGAAGCATTTTACACAATCAGAGCAGGAGTAAGGTTTCTCTCCTGTGTGTGTTCTCTGATGAACTTTCAGGTCATTTGATGTTGTGAAGCATTTTAAACAGTCAGAGCAGAAGTAAGGCTTCTCTCCTGTATGTATACGTTCATGTGTTTTTAGGTGGCCCAGTCGAGAGAAACTCTTTCCACAGTCAGAGCAGGAGTAGGGCTTCACTCCTGTATGCATACGTTCATGTGCTTTTAAGTTGCTCAGTAGAGAGAAACTCTTCCCACAGTCAGAGCAGGAGTAAGGCTTCTCTCCTGTATGTATACGTTCATGTGTTTTTAGATGGCCCAGTCGAGAGAAACTCTTTCCACAGTCAGAGCAGGAGTAAGGCTTCTCTCCTGTATGTATACCTTCATGTGTTTTTAGGTGGCCCAGTCGAGAGAAACTTGCCCCACAGTCGGAGCAGGAGTAAGGCTTCTCTCCTGTATGTATATGTTCATGTCTTTTTAAGGTGTCCAGTCGTGAGAAACTCTTTCCACAGTCAGAGCAGAAGTAAGGCTTCAATCCTGTATGTATCCGTTCATGCACTCTCTGATGAAATATCAGAACCTTTAATGTTGTGAAATCCTTGCCACAGTCAGTACAGGAATACAGATTCTCTCCTAAGTGTATTTTTAGGTGTATTTTCAGCTTTGATAGAAATGAGAAAATCTCCCCACAATGTGGGCAGAGGTGAGACCTCTTTGCTCTGTGATCTTCCTGCTGTTGCTCTCTGAATGTAGAGAATGTCTCTCCATGGTTTCCTGTGTGAACATCATCAGAAGAATAATCAGTTGGTGTCATATACAGTACCAGTCCAAAGTTTGGACACACCTACCCATTCCAGGGTTTTTCTTTATTTTGACTATTTTCTACATTGTAGAATAACAGTGAAGACATCAAAACTATGGAATCATGTAGTAACCCCAAAAACTGTTATATTTTAGATTCTTCAAAGTAGCCACCCTTTGCCTTGATGACAGATTTGCACTCTTGGCATTCTCTCAACCAGCTTCACCTGGAATGCTTTACCAACAGTTTGAAGGACTTCCCACATATGGTGAGCACATGTTAGCTGCTTTTCCTTCACTCTGCGGTCCAACTCATCTCAAGCCATCTCAATTGGGTTGAGGTCTGGGGATTGTGGAGGCCAGGTCATCCGATGCAGCGCTCCATCACTCGCATTCTTGGTCAAATAGCCCTTACACATCCTGGAGGGGTGTTTTGGATCATTGTCCTGTAGGAAAAACAAATGATAGTCCCACTAAGCCCATACCAGATGGGATGGCATATCGCCTCAGAATGCTGTGGTAGCCATACTGGTTAAGTGTGCCATTCTAAATCAATCACAGATACTGTCACCAGCAAAGCAGGGTAGCCTAGTGGTTAGAGTGTTGGACTAGTAACCGAAAGGTTGCAAGTTCAAACCCCCGAGCTGACAAGGTACAAATCTGTCGTTCTGCCCCTGAACAGGCAGTTAACCCACTGTTCCTAGGCCGTCATTGAAAATAAGAATTTGTTCTTAACTGACTTGCCTAGTAAAATAAAGGTAAAATAAAAATAAATAAAATAAAAACCCACACCGCCTCCTCCATGCTTCACAGTAGGAACCACACATGCAGAGATGATCCATTCACCAACTACTCTGCGTCTCACAAAAACACAGCGGTTGGAACCAAAAATCTCATATTTGGACTCATCACACCAAATTACAGATTTCCACTGGTCTCATGTCCATTGCTCATGTTTCTTGGCCCAAGCAAGTCTCTTCTTATTGGTGTCCATTAGTATTGGTTTCTCTGCATCAATTCAACCATGAAGGCCTGATTCACGCAGTCTCCTCTGAACAGTTGATGTTGAGATGTGTCTGTTACTTGAACTCTGTGAAGCATTTATATGGGATGCAAATTCTGAGGCTGGTAAATCTAATGAACTTACCCTCTGTCGCAGAGGTATCTCTGGGTCTTCCTTTCCTGTGGCGGTCCTCATGAGAGCCCAGTTTCATCATAGTGCTTGATGGTTTTTGAGACTGCACTTGAAGACACTTTCAAAGTTCTAGAAATATTCCAAATTGACTGGCCTTCATGTCTTAAAGAAGATGGACTGTCATTTCTATACCACCCCTACCGTGTCACAACACAACTGATTGGATCAAACGCATTAATAAGGCACTTCCACAAATGAACTTTTAATAAGGCACACCTGTTAATTGAAATCTATTCCAGGTGACTTCTTCATGAAGATGGTTGAGAGAATGCCAAGAGTTTGCAAAGTTGTTATCAAGGCAAAAGGTGGCTACTTTGAAGAATCTCAAATATATTTTTATTTGTTTAACACTTTTTTGGTTACTACATGACTCCACATGTGTTATTTAAAAGTTTGTTTTCACTATTATTCTACAACATAGAAAATAGTAAAAATTAAGAAAAACCCTGGAATGAGCAGGTGTGTCCAAACTTTTGACTGGTACTGTCCATGTCAATCAAATTTATTTTATGAAGCCTTTTACCCCAAATGTTTTACATGACATTGTCACAAAAGTGCTTTACAGAAACAGGGGAATAAAACCATTCAAAGAACAAGCAAAGCAGGTGTAGAAGCTAAACAGGGGCTTGTCATCCTTACTCACTATCACAAGGGTTAGTAACTAACAGACTCATTTCATATCATCCTCCACTCACTATCACAAGGGTTAGTAACTACACAGACTCATTTCATATCATGTCACTCACTATCCAAGGGTTAGTAACTACATGTCATTCATATCATCCTCCAGGCTGTACTATACAAGGGTTAGTAACTAAAACTCATTTCATATCATCCTCCACTCACTATCACAAGGGTTAGTAACTACACAGACTCATTTCAAATCATCCTCTACTCACTATCACAAGGGTTAGTAACTACACAGACTCATTTCATATCATCCTCCACTCACTATCACAAGGGTTAGTAACTACACAGACTCATTTCATATCATCCTTCACTCACTATCACAAGGGTTAGTAACTACACAGACTCATTTCATAGAACTTTAAAACACTGGCAGTTTGTCTACTTCACTTCTTTAGTCTACTCTCTGATCACTCCAGATAGCTCAGTTAATAAAACAAATGCTGGCAATACTGGTGTCAAACCATGCAAGTCTCAGTAGCATGAAATAACATCTACCTTCTCATTGAAACAGTTCAACATGAATCAGTTCTACTGCAACCTTTCATACACAGTGGGAAGTTGGAATGAACAACAAACTTAGTTAGATAGAACCAGCTCTTACCTTGAGAAACAGATTTCCCAATCTTCTCCTCCTCTTCTTCATCTTTAATGATGACATTCAGCTCCAGTGTTTGACTGCAGTCTTCCAGCTTCACTGATGCCATCTCTGGATCCTGCAGTGCAAACTGGGCTCCACTGTCACAATCAGGACCCAGTAACTGTAGGTTTGGACTCAGTGTGGAAGGAGAGAGGCAGGCTTGGTTTGTTGTCACTGTTGATGTTACCGGTCTCAGACTTAATTCTAGTCGTCCTGTAGTAACAATGAGAAACAGACAACAAAAAGTTAGTCTTTACAGTTCTGGCACTTTATTCTCAAAAAATATTACATTTCTTCTTGTTCAATGATATAAAACAGTGCTTGACTTGGACTGAAATAGGTCCTGGTACTGTTTATATTTGAATTCATTTTATTTAACCTTTATTTAACCAGGAAGGGCTCATTGAGATTTAAAATCTCTTTTTCAAGAGCATCCTGGCCACAATAGGCAGCACCAGGTCATTACAAAAATTACAGACAGACAACATGAAAAACTACAAGTAATCTAGTAAAAACCATTGAATTCACAAGAGTACAACAAAATCAAAAACAGCAAATTAAAAACATTGACAGGTCAGGGAATCAGCCTCAAAATCCTTCATCAGTGATTTAAAAACATCAATCGGGACAAGTTCTTCTAGTTTAAAAGTATTTTGTAAGGCGTTCCAAGACGATGGCGCAGAGTACATAAAAGTACCAAATTCAGTTTGGACATTTGGAACAGTTAGCAGGATAAAGTCCAGCAAATGAAGAGAGTACCCACCACATTTCTGAACAATAAAAATGCCCAAATGAACAGGTAGTGAACCCAAAATGGCTTTGTAAGGAGCTCCACAATACTGTTGAGCTAATATTCTATAAGAGGAACATGAGCTCAAGCAGTAGAAATTTGAGGTGATGGTACTCAGCTCCAGTGAGCTCCTGTCCAAGTCTAGAACTGATGTCATTTCAAAAGATCTGGTAGCTAAGCATTGACAACAAAACATTAACAAATTGATATTAGACAAAGTACACACTTTAAAATTAGTCTACACAACATACATTGTGTAGCTTAATTTAAGTGCACTTAAACTATAGTAGATTTCCCAAATTCACATTATTTTAGGCAGCACTATGTGCTATTTTCCTAAATAACCTTGTCTTCACTTATTATTTCAATCAATTGTATTTCCTGTCCACACCATAGTAACATTTATAGATACATAAAGAAACAACTTAATGTGTCTGAATATTAGTACACATGTAGAAAACTGATCATCAACCTCAATCTGCCTTTTTCTCACCTGACATCTCAGATCTCCAGCCCCATTGGTACCCCCACAACTAACACACATAACTTTCTCCACGATACCACACATTCCTTCATCTCATGACCTCCTACACACTTCTCACATCTAGGGCATCTCACTCCTACACACTGCTGCAACAGGCCCATAAACCTGACACCTAAAATACTGTAGTATTTACGGAACAAAAGCTCCCACAGGATAACTGACACTTCCTACCTTGACCTTTCTGGCAGAGACTCTGCATCAAAACTCAGCATGACAGATGGCTTCCGTTTCCCAACGCTCTACACTGGATCTACGTCTCACCAAATGGCGGGTGTCACAGACACCTGGAATCTTCTATTTCAACTGCTCCACCTCAACACTTTAAAACTTGTTATCACTTCTTTCAATGCCGCCATGTCCCATCCAACCTGACAGAGCTTGAGACGACCTACAGAGAAGGGAGAAACTCCCCAAATACAGGTGTGCCAAGATTGTAGCGTCATACCCAAGAAGATTCGAGGCTATAATCGCTGCAACAAAGTACCGAGTAAAGTGTCTGAATACTTGTATAAATGTAATATTTCCATTTTTATATTTAAAAAAATAAAGGGAACACTAAAATAACACATCCTAGATCTGAATGAATGAAATATTTTTATTAAATACTTTTATCTTTACATAGTTGAATGTGCTGACAACAAAATCACACAAACATTTTATTTCCATTAATAATTTATCAACCCATGGAGGTCTGGATTTGGAGTCACACTCAAAATTAAAATGGAAAACCACACTACAGGCTGATCCAACTTTGATGTAATGTCCTTAAAACAAGTCAAAATTAGGCTCAGTAGTGTGTGTGGCCTCCACCTGCCTGTATGACCTCCCTACAACGTCTGGGCATGCTCCTGATGAGGTGGCGGATGGTCTCCTGAGGGATCTCCTCCCAGACCTGGACTAAAGCATCCGCCAACTCCTGGACAGTCTGTGGTGCAACGTGGCGTTGGTGGATGGAGCGAGACATGATGTCCCAGATGTGCTCAAATGGATTCAGGTCTGGGGAATGGGCGGGCCAGACCATAGCATCAATGCCTTCCTCTTGCAGGAACTACTGACACACTCCAGCAACATGAGGTCTAGCATTGTCTTGCATTTGGAGGAACCCAGGGCCAACCTCACCAGCATATGGTCTCACAAGGGGTCTGAGGATCTCATCTCGGTACCTAATGGTAGTCAGGCTACCTCTGGCGAGCACATGGAGGGCTGTGCGGCCCCCCAAAGAAATGCCACCCCACACCATGACTGACCCACCGCCAAACCGGTCATGCTGGAGGATGTTGCAGGCAGCAGAACGTTCTCCACGGCGTCTCCAGACTCTGTCACGTTTGTCACGTGCTCAGTGAGAACCTGCTTTCATCTGTGAAGAGCACAGGGTACCAGTGGCGAATTTGCCAATCTTGGTGTTCTCTGGCAAATGCCAAATGTCCTGCACGGTGTTGGGCTGTAAGCACAACCCCCACCCGTGGACGTCGGGCCCTCATACCACCCTCATGGAGTCTGCTCAAATGGTCAGAAACAGTCACATGCACATTTGTGGCCTGCTGGAAGGCATTTTGCAGGGCTCTGGCAGTGCTCCTCCTTGCACAAAGGCGGGGGTGGCGGTCCTGCTGCTGGGTTGTTGCCCTCCTACGGCCTCCTCCACATCTCCTGATGTACTGGCCTGTCTCCTGGTAGCGCCTCCATGCTCTGGACACTACGCTGACAGACACAGCAAACCTTCTTGCCACAGCTCGCATTGATGTGCCATCCTGGATGAGCTGCACTACCTGAGCCACTTGTGTGGGTTGTAGACTCCGTCTCATGCTACCACTAGAGTGAAAGCACCACCAGCATTCAAATGTGACCAAAACATCAGCCAGGAAGCATAGGAACTGAGAAGTGGTTCCATTTGCACAACAGCATATGATATTTATTGTCAATCAGTGTTGCTTCCTAAGTGGACAGTTTGATTTCACAGAAGTGTGATTGACTTGGAGTTACATTGTGTTGTTTAAGTGTTCCCTTTATTTTTTTGAGCAGTGTATATACACATTATATACACATTTTGTAAAATGTCTAAACTGTTTTTTATTTGTCATTATGGAGTATTGTATGTAGATTGGTGAGGGAAACAAACAATTTAATATATTTTAGAATAAGGCTGAAATGTAACAAAATGTGGAAAAAGTCAAGGGGTCTGAATAATTTCCCAATGCACTGTGTGCTGAATCCATTCAGCAAGGTTGCTTCCCCTCCTCTCTAAGGAGTGTTTTACTCTTATTCTGAAGCTGGATAAACCCCAACAAAATGTGAAAGTTCAGACCGATTTCTCTTCTGAACTCAGACTCAAAGATTAGTGCTAAGGCCTTATAGCAAGGAGATTGTGTATTAGATACGGGAGAACTCCATCCAAAGACCAAAATGGCGTTGTGAAAAACCATCAAGGTTTTCACAATGTGAGGAGAGTACTAATACTGCCATACTCTCACTTGATGAAGAGAGTTGAGTGGTCTTATTTCAAGTGCTTAAGAGATTTGGGTTTGGGGACTACTTCTGTAAATGGAATAAGATATGATATACAGACCCCACTACAGATGTTGCCACGAACAACTTGTTTTCACAACCTTTTAAGCTTTTTCAGGGGACGAGACAAGGATGTCCGGCCAGTCCAGTCTTTCTTTTAGCTATAGAACCTTTTGCCATTGCAGTAAGGGCCCAACCGTCATATATACTTTATTTATTTATATTATTGGATTTCTTTATGTTTGGTTGCTATGTTTTCATCTCTCTTTGGGTTGGGGGGGGGTTGAAAAAGAAAATACAATTGTATTTCTGTAATTGTTCTACTTGGAACTAATTAATATATGTGAGAGAGGTGCGGGGAGCTGCCATAATGGACATCCACGTCTTTGGCGCCCGGGGAACTGTGGGTGCCTTGCTCAGGGGAAAAAGACAGATTTTTACTTTGTCAGCAAACGTTTGGTTACTGGCCCAACGCTGTAACCACCAGGCTACCTGTAAGTATTCATATAGGTAGGCTGTGCAATGCAAAAGGGGAAAACAACTATTCTAAAAGTATCTCAGGTTTCGTTTCATAGAACTTATAAACACTGGCAGTTTGTCTACTTCACCTCTTTAGTCTCCTACCTGGTGCTGGTGTCAAACCATGCAAGTCTCAGTAGCATGAAATAACATCTACCTTCTCATTGAAACAGTTCATCATGAAACAGTTCTACTGCAACTTTTCATACACAGTGTGAAGTTGGAATGAATAGCACAAACTTAGTTAGATAGAACCTGCTCTTACCATGAGTAACAGATGTCCCAATCTTCTCCTCCTCTTCTTCATCTTTAATGTTGACATTCAGCTCCAGTGATTGACTGCAGTCTTCCAGCTTCACTGATGCCATCTCTGGTTCCTGCAGTGCAAACTGGGCTCCACTGTCACAATCAGGACCCAGTGACTGTAGGTTTGGACTCAGTGCAGAAGGAGAGAGGAGGGCTGGGCTTGTCCTCACTGTTGATGTTACCGGCCTCATACCTGAGTCGGCAAGTAGTAGAAGAGAAACGGACACAAAAGTTAGTGTCTTGACAGTTCTGGCACTTACTTTACTCTCTATTAAATATATTATATTTTGTCTTGTTCAATTATCTAATTCAGTGCTGGACTTAGTTGTGTAATTCAGTGCTGAAATAGTTGCCGATACTCATTTTGTGTGCTGATAGTGTTTAAATTTATGTGCAGGAGCTTCATAATACATTTGAGCTAATACTTAACCTGTAGTAGATAAATGCATAAATGACTCAAAAACTATTTAGTACAAGGTTGGTTAGTTTTATTTTCCTTAATAACCTTGTATACACTTTATTACTTCAAAAACACAACACAGTTGTGCAACCACAAAATGTGTGGAAGGAGAGAGAGACAGGTTGGGTTTGTCCTCACTGTTGATGTTCCCGGCCTCAGACTTAATCTGAGTCAGCCAGTAGTAATAAAGAGAAACAGACAGTTCTTGCACTTAATTTATTATCTAAAAATATTGTTTATATTTAGCTGCAGGAGTGCCACAATACTGTTGAGCTAATATTCTATAAGAGGAATATGAGCTCAAACAGTAGAAATTTGAAGTGACGGTACTCAGCTTCAGTGAGCTCCTGTCCAAGTCAAGCACAGATCTCATTTCAATAGATCTGGTAGCTAAGCATTGACAACAAAACATTAATTCACATTAGACAAAGTATACACTTTAAATTAGACTACACAACTTAAACGCACTTAATCTATAGTAGATATCCCCTATACACATAAATGCATAAATGACTCAAACATTTTGTACAAGATATGTTGTAGGCAGCACTATGTACCATTTTCCTGAATAACCTTGTATTCACTGTATTATTCCAGTCAAAAAACAAAAGTATTTCCGTTCACACCATTGTAACATGTATAGATAGACAGAAACAACTGAATGTCTCTGAATACTAGTTCACATGTAGAAAACTGATAATCATTACATTTAGCTCCAAAACAGTAGCGCAACCGTAAAATGGTGTCTCTCTTGCTGCACCCTCACTGCCTGCACTGATGTGCGTTAATGCAGACCGAGGGGAACCGCCATTTTACCACCTCGTGAATTTTACACAAAACCAAAAACGACACGTAAAACGAACCCAGAAATCTCAAATAAATGTATCCTTTATGAAATTACCTTGACGAAATCCACATCCACTCAGAAACTAACTTTAAGCCAAAGTCTCTATGTGACTTGTAAAAAAGTGATCACGTTCACTCACGCTGTTTGACACCAAAATAGCACTTAAAACCTTCATCAAAAGAGATAACACCTTGACGTATTTGTTACCTAGCATGTTATGACATGTTCTTTAGATATTAGAACGTGCTATTACATACCAGTAGTAATACATTTGAAACGGACACAAAAGTTGTCGTCTCGACTGCAAAATTCTGACGTATCCTTTATTCTGAAGAATGATGCGCGCCTGCGCGGAATTTCCTGTTCCGAGGGTCACAACCAGTTTCTAAACCAAGAGACGTAAAAACGCGAGACTTCAGAGAACGCTTGGGAAGCAGACCAAGCCGGGGTTTGAGAAGTCAATGAGAGAAGTGTACAATTCTGATACTTTTGCAGCGGCTAATGGGGATCCTAATAAATACCAAAAAGATTCTGTGCTCTGACCTCTTTCTCCCCTCTCTCTCCAGATGAAATCTCGCTTCTTGTGACGGCCAGCCGCCCAACAACCTGCCCGCTTGACCCTATCCCCTCCTCTCTTCTCCAGACCATTTCCGGAGACCTTCTCCCTTACCTCACCTCGCTCATCAACTCATCCCTGACCGCTGGCTACATCCCTTCCGTCTTCAAGAGAGCGAGAGTTGCACCCCTTCTGAAAAAACCTACACTCGATCCCTCCGATGTCAACAACTACAGACCAGTATCCCTTCTTTCTTTTCTCTCCAAAACTCTTAAACGTGCCGTCCTTGGCCAGCTCTCCCGCTATCTCTCTCAGAATGACCTTCTTGATCCAAATCAGTCAGGTTTCAAGACTAGTCATTCAACTGAGACTGCTCTTCTCTGTATCACGGAGGCGCTCCGCACTGCTAAAGCTAACTCTCTCTCCTCTGCTCTCATCCTTCTAGACCTATCGGCTGCCTTCGATACTGTGAACCATCAGATCCTCCTCTCCACCCTCTCCGAGTTGGGCATCTCCGGCGCGGCCCACGCTTGGATTGCGTCCTACCTGACAGGTCGCTCCTACCAGGTGGCGTGGCGAGAATCTGTCTCCTCACCACGCGCTCTCACCACTGGTGTCCCCCAGGGCTCTGTTCTAGGCCCTCTCCTATTCTCGCTATACACCAAGTCACTTGGCTCTGTCATAACCTCACATGGTCTCTCCTATCATTGCTATGCAGACGACACACAATTAATCTTCTCCTTTCCCCCTTCTGATGACCAGGTGGCGAATCGCATCTCTGCATGTCTGGCAGACATATCAGTGTGGATGACGGATCACCACCTCAAGCTGAACCTCGGCAAGACGGAGCTGCTCTTCCTCCCGGGGAAGGACTGCCCATTCCAAGATCTCGCCATCACGGTTGACAACTCCATTGTGTCCTCCTCCCAGAGCGCTAAGAACCTTGGCGTGATCCTGGACAACACCCTGTCGTTCTCAACTAACATCAAGGCGGTGGCCCGTTCCTGTAGGTTCATGCTCTACAACATCCGCAGAGTACGACCCTGCCTCACACAGGAAGCGGCGCAGGTCCTAATCCAGGCACTTGTCATCTCCCGTCTGGATTACTGCAACTCGCTGTTGGCTGGGCTCCCTGTCTGTGCCATTAAACCCCTACAACTCATCCAGAACGCCGCAGCCCGTCTGGTGTTCAACCTTCCCAAGTTCTCTCACGTCACCCCGCTCCTCCGCTCTCTCCACTGGCTTCCAGTTGAAGCTCGCATCCGCTACAAGACCATGGTGCTTGCCTACGGAGCTGTGAGGGGAACGGCACCGCAGTACCTCCAGGCTCTGATCAGGCCCTACACCCAAACAAGGGCACTGCGTTCATCCACCTCTGGCCTGCTCGCCTCCCTACCACTGAGGAAGTACAGTTCCCGCTCAGCCCAGTCAAAACTGTTCGCTGCTCTGGCCCCCCAATGGTGGAACAAACTCCCTCACGACGCCAGGACAGCGGAGTCAATCACCACCTTCCGGAGACACCTGAAACCCCACCTCTTTAAGGAATACCTAGGATAGGATAAAGTAATCCTTCTCACCCCCCCTTAAATGATTTAGATGCACTATTGTAAAGTGGCTGTTCCACTGGATGTCATAAGGTGAATTCACCAATTTGTAAGTCGCTCTGGATAAGAGCGTCTGCCAAATGACTTAAATGTAAATGTAAATGTAATTCTGTCGTCACACAGTTGATACATGGCCATTCTTTTATCAATTTCATAACTGCAGTGGCTTATTCACTATAGCTCACACTGCATATCATATGTATCCTAGCATCACAAGTAGCCTAAAATCTGTCGTTCTGCCCCTGCACAATGCAGGTAACCCACTAGGCCGTCATTTAAAAAAAAAATCGCATGATTGCCCCCGGTGATACGTTGTGCAGACCTCACTACCCTCTGGAGAGCCTTACGGTTGTGGGCGGAGCAGTTGCCGTACCAGGCGGTGATACAGCCCGCCAGGATGCTCTCGACTGTGCATCTGTAGAAGTTTGTGAGTGTTTTTGGTGACAAGCCGAATTTCTTCAGCCTCCTGAGGTTGAAGAGGCGCTGCTGCGCCTTCTTCACGATGCTGTCTGTGTGAGTGGACCAATTTAGTTTGTCTGTGATGTGTATGCCGAGGAACTTAAAACTTACTACCCTCTCCACTACTGTTCCATCGATGTGGATAGGGGGTGTTCCCTCTGCTGTTTCCTGAAGTCCACAATCATCTCCTTAGACTTAAAGGTTGAGACCCTTAGTTTTGTTGACGTTGAGTGTGAGGTTATTGTCCTGACACCACACTCCGAGGGCCCTCACCTCCTCCCTGTAGGCCGTCTCGTCGTTGTTGGTAATCAAGCCTACCACTGTTGTGTCGTCCGCAAACTTGATGATTGAGTTGGAGGCGTGCGTTGCCGCGCAGTCGTGGGTGAACAGGGAGTACAGGAGAGGGCTCAGAACGCACCCTTGTGGGGCCCCAGTGTTGAGGATCAGCGGGGTGGAGATGTTGTTGCCTACCCTCACCACCTGGGGGCGGCCCGTCAGGAAGTCCAGTACCCAGTTGCACAGGGCGGGGTCGAGACCCAGGGTCTCGAGCTTGATGACGAGCTTGGAGGGTACTATGGTGTTAAATGCCGAGCTGTAGTCGATGAACAGCATTCTCACATAGGTATTCCTCTTGTCCAGATGGGTTAGGGCAGTGTGCAGTGTGGTTGTAAAAGTATCCTAGACATTTGAAGAATAAACCATATCTATCTTTATATTTCTGTGACAATCAATGAATTAGTTACAGGTTTGTACAATTATTAAGGGCTTTTTGGAAATGTCTGCTGATTGTCTGCTTAATGTCTACTAAATGTCCGAATGTATGAATATAAAAGCAACTTTACCTCGGGAGTAGGCAGATTATCTTCTTCAAACAACAGTAAAACTGATTGACTTTCTTCCTTCTATCCATCTACTACAGTTTAGTGCTCCAACCACTCCTGGAATCTTCTGCTCAAGACGATGAGCCTCAATATATAACAAAACCCCAGATATAACACCCTTTAATCGCTGCCCTGCTCCGAAAAACACAATGCTTTCTCCTTCTGCTCTTCTGAGATGCATGAAATCAATACAAAACCACTACTGGTCACTGACTGACTACCTTTCCTAATGGCTCCTTCACCATCCTCCTGGCCTCAAATTATCTCCCCAAAATACAGAATTGTTGATGAATCTCGCTCCAAAAGAAACCAATGTTCGTTTACAATATCACAACGGAATGTATTACAATGTATAACCGTCATGCCTCAAAACTGGGAGAAAGAAGCAAGTCATTCACCCGCCATTTGTTCCTCAAGACCGTAACAACGACACGCCAGATAATTGTAAGCATCAACATTTTTAAAAATGCTTGTAATTTGATAAGGTTGTTATATTAATGATCAGTTTCCATTAATGTCGCAAAATATTGTTTCTCTAGGCTAACATAAGAAACTCTGCCTGGATACTTGCATGCTAGCTAACATTAACACTAACTTAGTTGCTCTAGCCTACTAGGGTCATGTCCCTCTGGCCAGGATAAACAAAGTGGCAATGTTGTGTATTGTATATTTTCGTAGCTGAATCAGAATTAGTTAGGTAACATAGATGTTCTATTTACTTTATACTTGTCATTAGAATGTTTTCTATTGGACTATACTGTTGGCAGTTGCATTTTCCTATCTCATCTAGGGAAAAGTCACTTGGGGCTGTTGTAGTTTTTGTTACATATAGAGACAGATATGACACTATTGAGCAAAGATAGGTAGACATTAGACCACAAACAGAAAGCGGACAGGAAACCAAAGATTAAACAGACATAAGTGTAATGGCCGAAGCCATACGTGCTTTACTGTGCATAAAGGCAGAGGGCAAAGAGGAGGAGGTGACCCTTAAATACATGATCTATTATGGAAGGAGCAGGACATCATTATAAAGATTAGATAGAGAGGGTAAAGACCATAAGTGCTTAGGGTAAGATAGATATACATTAATTTTAGGACATGAGAGGGTCCTGCCACCATTGTAATCTAATCAAGAGCGGATACAGGCGTTATTAGGCATGAACATGGAGGAAGCCTGGACTGAAAGATAATGGTGACCGATGACTTGAGGGAAGTAACTTCATTAACATATGGAATGGACTCATATATTGTGTGTGTATAAAGACAGAGCCAGTGCTCTGGGAAAGTGTGTGTTCCGCGGACCATCTAGGCTTCTGATATGTTTGTATTAAAAGCCTATATTGAATTCACAAGTTCTTGTAAGTGTTATATTTTGAAATGATTCTCTACGACAGGGCCCAGAGAGGGGAGAGGTCAGGCTTGTCTTTTACATGTCTGGTAATAGGCAGAATATCAGAAAGGGAGAATTCAGGTTTGAACATTGTCTTCATCATGAATTTATCTGTGAAACCATGTGAAGGGCTCCACAATGTCTGAATTTTGAGATAGTATATGACCTCGAGGCTCACTCGTCCATGGGTGGGGTGTATTTGAGATGTGAGTATTTAAAGTCGACAATTGATATATGCCATTGGATGAGGTAATGTTTTGGTAATATGAAGTACCAAGAACGAGAAGTTGAACCTCATCCAAGACACCAAACTGAACGATAATTTATAGCTAATGCTATCTGGCTATGGGATAATCCTCTTTCAAGTAAAAGGTCTTTGTGAAGTTCCTGAGATCTGTGGTTCGTCATGTGAGTTGTGAGGGGTGGATCTTGGCTATAAAAGATACTAAGAATTCTTTTGTAAGCACTCTCAGAGAATTCATTTATAGACACTGAATTGATCTGAGAGTCAAAGGGCTATGGTGAAGTTTATTTCATTTAATTATACACATCAGAAAAAAGTGGCTGCCCAGCATGAATTCATGTACAAACATTTTTCATTGCATTCTTGTCATTTAGCAGATGTTTTTATCCAGAGAGACTTACAGGACAAATAAGAGTTAATTGGCTTGCTCAAGGACACAATGACAGATTTTTCACCTAGTCGGCTCGGGATTCAAACCAGCAACCTTTCAGTTACTGGCCCAACACTCTTAACCGCTGGCTACCTGCCAGATCAATTAACTTCAATACAGTTATTCAAATACATTCATCATCAATAACTAAAATAACAAATCTAGTATTAAAAGACAAATTAATAAACACAAGTATTCGACTCATAGCCTGTTTATCATTAAACAAAATTGTTTAGTAATATAAAATAATCCACCCAAACTAATGCTGAAAACTGATCACCACAACATCTTATCTGATATACACTGAGTGCACAAAACATTAGGAATGGCTTCCTAATATTGAGTTATACCTCCTTTTGTCCTCAGAGCAGCCTCAATAGTCGGGGTATGGACTCTCCAAGGTGTTGAGAACATTCCACAGGGATGCTGGCCCATGTTGACTCCAATGCTTCCCACAATTGTGTCAAGTTGGCTGGGAGTGGATCTACTCTGAATAGCTCCTTCCATGTCCTCCCACAGATGCACAATTGGATTGAGATCTGGTGACTCGGCAGGCCACTGCAGTAAGCTGAATTCCCTGTCATGTTCTTGGAATCATTCCTGGCCACCATGAAGGGATGCACCTGATTGGCAATGATTTTTACACAAACGTTGCTCCACTTTTATCAAGGGGCCCAATATGTGGCATGAAAACACATCATCATACCACCACCACCAGCCTGCAATGTTGTACTCGTGGTTTCCTCCCATCAGCGTGAAACAGCAGGAACAGGGATTCATCAGACCAGGCAATGTTTTTAAAATTCTCCAGTGTTTTCATTCCTTAGCCCACTGCAACTGCAGTATCTTGTTTTCTACTGAAAGCTAATGGGGATCCAAAATAAATACAACAACAACTACAGTGGGGCAAAAAAGTATTTAGTCAGCCACCAATTGTGCAAGTTCTCCCACTTAAAAAGATGAGGCCTGTAATTTTCATCATAAGTACACTTCAACTATGACAGACAAAATGAAAGAAAAAAAAATCCAGAAAATCACATTGTAGGATTTTTTATGAATTTATTTGCATATTATGGTGGAAAATAAGTATTTGGTCAATAACAAAAGTTTATCTCAATACTTTGTTATATACCCTTTGTTGGCAATGACAGAGGTCAAATGTTTTCTGTAAGTCTTCACAAGGTTTTCACACACTGTTGCTGGTATTTTGGCCCATTCCTCCATGCAGATCTCCTCTAGAGCAGTGATGCGTTGGGGCTGTTGCTGGGCAACACAGACTTTCAACTCCCTCCAAAGATTTTCTATGGGGTTGAGATCTGGAGACTGGCTAGGCCACTCCGGGACCTTGAAATGCTTCTTACGAAGCCACTCCTTCGTTGCCCGGGCGGTGTGTTTGGGATCATTGTCATGCTGAAAGACCCAGCCACGTTTCATCTTCAATGCCGTTGCTGATGGTAGACTTTGTTACTTTGGTCCCAGCTCTCTGCAGGTCATTCACTAGGTCCCCTCGTGTGGTTCTGGGATTTTTGCTCACCGTTCTTGTGATCATTTTGACCCCACGGGGTGAGATCTTGCGTGGAGCCCCAGATCGAGGGAGATTATCAGTGGTCTTGTATGTCTTCCATTTCCTAATAATTGCTCCCACAGTTGATTTCTTCAAACCAAGCTGCTTACCTATTGCAGATTCAGTCTTCCCAGCCTGGTGCAGGTCTACACTTTTGTTTCTGGTGTCCTTTGACAGCTCTTTGGTCTTGGCCATAGTGGAGTTTGGAGTGTGACTGTTTGAAGTTGTGGACAGGTGTCTTTTATACTGATAACAAGTTCAAACAGGTGTCATTAATACAGGTAACGAGTGGAAGACAGAGGAGCCTCTTAAAGAAGAAGTTACAGGTCTGTGAGAGCCAGAAATCTTGTTTGTTTGTAGGTGACCAAATACTTATTTTCCACCATAATTTGCAAATAAATTCATAAAAAATCCTACAAAGTGATTTTCTGGATTTTTTTCTTTTAATTTTGTCTGTCATAGTTGAAGTGTACCTATGATGAACATTACAGGCCTCTCATCTTTTTAAGTGGGAGAACTTGCACAATTGGTGGCTGACTAAATACTTTTTTGCCCCACTGTATATCATTAAGGATTATAGTTTTCACCTGGGTTCACCTGGTCAATCTATGTCATGAAAAGAGCAGGTATCCTTAATGTTTTGCAAAATCAGTGTGTTGTGTCTACTAGCTCATTCCCACAGAAACCTGCAGAGGGAAGCAGTACCACCCAGTCACCCATCAGACTCCATTGTGAGACGCCTCACAGAGGATATTCAACCCTAAAAGCAAATTCAAGGTAACCTCAATATCTTTACAGTAGAAGCTGACAAAACACACCAAAACTGACAAGGTGCACACTGATCAGTAAAGAGAGGCTAACATTCTATAACACTCCATTTCCTCTGCATTGTTCTCTCACAGTGAGAAACTATAGGATTACAACAGTGTTCTACACTTTCTTCATTTGATCCAATTCAACGTTGCCAATTATTTAATGACATGAGAATTAAGTGGAGTGTCCAATCTTCGCTGGTCTGAGAAAACTGATGAGGTTTCTCTCCTTTATGTGTACATTGGTGTCTTTTTAATTGGCCCAATCTGTAGAATCTCTTCCCACAGTCAGTGCAGTGATAAGGCTTCTCTCAAGTGTGTATCCGTTGGTGTTTTTACATTGCCCAATTGGGAAAAACTCTTGCCACATTGAGAGCGGAAATAAGGCTTATCTCCTTTTGTCTTTTCTCTAATGACCTTTAAGCTCAGCTGGTGTTTTAACATTTTCTACAGTCAGATCAGTGGTAAGGCTCCTCTCGTGTTTCCTTTGGTGTCTTTTTAAATGGCACATTCAAGAGAAACACTTTCCACAGTCGGAGCAGGACTAAGGCTTCTCTCCAGTGTGTGTATATGTTCAGATCGTTTTAAGGTGTCCGGACGAGAGAAACTTGCCCCACAGTCAGAAAAGGAGTAAGGCTTCTCTCTTTTGTGTATACGTTCATGGCTTATTAAGTATCCCAGGTGAGAGAATCTCTTTCCACAGCCAGAGCAGGAGTAAGGCTTCTCTAATTTGTGTATACGTTCATGTTGTTTTAAGGTACCCAGGTGAAAGAAACTCTTTCCACAGTCAGAGCAGGGGTAAGGCTTATCTCCTTTGTGTATATGTTCATGTTGTTTTAAGGTACCCAATAGAGAGAACCTCTTTCCACAGTCAGAGCAGGAGTAAGGCTTCTCTCCTGTGTGTATACGTTCATGGTTTTTTAAGTCGCCCAGTCGAGAGAAACTCACCCCACATGCAGAGCAGGAGTAAGGCTTCTCTCCTGTGTGTGTTCTCTGATGAATTTTTAGTGATGTTGATGTATTGAAGCATTTTGCACATTCAGAACATGAGTAAGGTTTCTCTCCTGTGTGTATATGTTCATGTTTTTTTAAGTGGCCCAGTCCAGAGAAACTCGCCCCACATGCAGAGCAGGAGTAAGGCTTCTCTCCGGTGTGTGTTCTCTGATGAATTTTTAGTGATGTTGATGTACTGAAGCATTTTCCACATTCAGAACATGAGTAAGGCTTCTCTCCTGTGTGTGTTCTCTGATGAATTTTTAGTGATGTTGACGTTTTGAAGCATTTTGCACATTCAGAACATGAGTAAGGCTTATCTCCTTTGTGTATATGTTCATGTTGTTTTAAGGTACCCAATAGAGAGAACCTCTTTCCACAGTCAGAGCAGGAGTAAGGCTTCTCTTCTGTGTGTGTTCTCTGATGACTTTTTAGTGATGATGATGTTTTGAAGCATTTTCCACATTCAGAACATGAGTAAGGCTTCTCTCCTGTGTGTATACGTTCATGTTGTTTTAAGGTACCCATTAGAGAGAACCTATTTCCACAGTCAGAGCAGGAGTAAGGCTTCTCTCCTGTGTGTATATGTTCATGGTTTTTTAAGTTGCCCAGTTGAGAGAACCTCGCCCCACATTCAGAGCAGTAGTAAGGCTTCTCTCCTGTGTGTGTTCTCTCGTGAAGTTTTAGTGATGTTGATGTTTTGACACATTTTCCACATTCAGAACATGAGTAAGGCTTCTCTCCTGTGTGTGTTCTCTGATGAACTTTTAGTGATTTTGATGTTTTGACGCATTTTCCACATTCAGAACATGAGTAAGGCTTCTCTCCTGTGTGTGTTCTCTGATGAAGTTTTAGTGATGTTGATGTTTTGACGCATTTTCCACATTCAGAACATTTTCCACATTCAGAACATGCTCCTGTGTGTGTTCTCTGATGAACTTTTAGTGATTTTGATGTTTTGACGCATTTTCCACATTCAGAGCAGGAGTAAAGTTTTTCTCCTGTGTGTATTTTTAGGTGTATTTTTAGCTTTGGTAGAAATGGGAAAATCTCCTCACAATGTGGGCAGTGGTGAGACATCTTTGCTCTGTGATCTTCCTGCTGATGCTCTCTGGATGAAGAGAATGTCTCAACATGGTCTCCTGTGTGAACAATATCAGAACAACCAGTCAATTGGTGTGATATACATATCAATCAAATGAATTTTATGAAGCTCTTTTTACATAAGTTGTAACAAAGTCCTTTACAGAAACCAACCCGAAATCCCCAAAGAGCAAGCAATGCAGATGTAGAAGCACAGTGGCCACGAAAAACTCCCTAGAAAGCAGGAACCTTGGAAGAAACAGAGAGGAACCAGGCTCAAATGGGTGGCCGGTCCTCTTCTGTCTGTACCGGGTGACATACGTATTCATATCAGTAGGCTGTACAATACAGGGGAATAAAACTATTCTAAAAGTGGGTAAGAGTTGAAAGTTAAAAAGGGGCTTGTCATCCTCCACTCACTATCACAAGGGATAGTAACTACACAGACTAATTTCATATCATCCTCCACTCACTATCACAAGGGTTAGAAACTACACGGACTCATTTCATAGAACTTTAAAACACTGGCAGTTTGTCTACTTCACTTCTTTAGTCTACTCTCTGATCACTCCAGATAACCCAGTGAATAAAATAAATGCTGGCAATACTGGTGTCAAACCACCAAGTCTCAGTAGCATGAAATAACATCTACCGTCTCATTGAAACAGTTCATCATGAAACACTTCTACTGCAACTTTTCCTGCACAGTGAGAAGTTGGAATGAACAACAAACTTAGATAGAACCTGCTCTTACCATGATGAACACATTTCCCAATCTTCTCCTCCTCTTCTTCATCTTTAATGTTGACATTCTGCTCCAGTGTTTGACTGCAGTCTTCCAGCTTCACTGATGCCATCTCTGGATCCTGCAGTGCAAACTGGGCCCCACTGTCACAATCAGGACCCAGTGACTGTGGGTTTGCACTCAGTGTGGAAGGAGAGAGGCAGGCTGGGCCTGTCATTACTGTTGATGTTACTGGCCTCAGACTTAATTCTAGTCCTGTAGTAACAATGAGAAACAGAAACAAATGTTATTGTCTTGACAGTTCTGGCACTTTCTTTTTTCTCTAAAAATACATTATATGTTCAATTATCTAATTCAGTGCTTGACTTAGACTGAAATGGGTGCTGGTACTGTTTATATTTAGGCACAGGAGCTCCACAAAACTGTTGAGCTAATATTCTATAAGAGGAACTGCCACGACTTCCGCCGAAGTCGATCCCTCTCCTTGTTCTGGCGGCGCTCGAGGTCACCGGTCTTCTAGTCATCGCCAATCCATTACATGTTCAGTATTTAACCCTCTGTTTCCCACATGTATGTGTGCATGTTTGTTCTATGTTGATGGCTGTATCTGACGGCTGGTATTTTGTTGCCGGGCTTTGTATCTATGCCCGTTTATTCGTGGTACTGGTATATTGTTTCTATACTGGTGTTTTTTCGTGTATTAAATACCTCGTCCACGCATCTCAACTCTCCTGTGCCTGACTCCTTTTCACCAGTTACCCAAAGCCTTGACAGAAACACGGCAGGTGCCCCTGCAGTAGGGATCGAGGAGCGAGTCCAGCAACACGCTGCTATTCTCCAGCATCTCGGCAGCGCCATGGACCGCGTCCTGCAAAGAGAGGAGGAGTTCCTCCAGCGTCTCCACCAGCACCACCAGTTTCAACTATAATCACCCCTCCTTCACCTGGTCCCAGCGGGATTCGGCTCGCCCTCCCGAGGGAGTATGATGGTACGGCGGTGGGATGTCAGGGGTTCTTGCTCCAGCTAGAGTTCTATCTGGCAACCGTCCACCAAGCTCCCTCAGGCCGTGAAAGAGTGGCCGCCCTCGTCTCCTGCCTCTCAGGGAAGGACCTGAAGTGGGCCAACGCCTTATGGAGGGAAGAAGAAGCCGTGTTGGATCATTTTGGGATTTCAACCGCCGCTTTCGGGCGGTCTTTGACCACCCGCCTGAGAGTAGAGCGGCGGGTGAACGTCTCATACACCTGAGGCAGAGGACGAGAAGTGCACAGGAGTTCGTGTTGGGCTTCTGGACCCTGGCCGCCGGCGCGGGATGGAACGACAGGGCCCTGATCGATCACTACATGTGCAGTCTGCGCGAGGACGGCCGTCGAGAGTTGGCCTGCAGGGACACCACTATCATATTCAACCAGCTGGTGGACCTGTCCATCCGACTGGATAACGTGCTGGCTACCCGCGGACATCCAGATCGGGGTCTGTCGATTCCATCCCCCAGCACCACCACTCCGACGCCCATGGAGCTGGGAGGTGCTGCACTTAGGGCAACCGGAGGCGGGGCCATTCCATGCACCATCTGTGGCCGCAGAGGGCACACTGCCAGTCGGTCCTGGGAAGGTTCCTCTGGGAGACGAGGCAGCAGGCAGGGCACTCTCGTGTCACCCCAGGTGAGTCGGCACCAGGCTCACCCAGAGCCCTGGTTGCTCACATGGTTTTGTTTATTAATTTTCACCAAATTTCTAGCATAAGGCGCTCGTAGATTCAGGCGCAGCTGAGAATTTTATTGACAGATCATTTGGCCATAGTTTAGAGATCCCCAATGTTCCTGTCGATATGGCCTTCCCTGTGCCCTAGAAAGTCGGCCATTAGGGTCAGGGCTAACTATGGAGGCCACCGCTCCTCTGGGCATGGTTACGCAGGAGGGTCACAAGGAGAGAATCAGTCTCTTCCTTATTGATTCTCCTGCATTTCCCGTGGTGCTGGGCCTACCCTGGTTGGCCTGTCATGACCCCACTATTTCGTGGCAACAGACCTCTCTCACGGGGTGGTCACAAAAGTGCTCGGGGAGGTGTTTAGGGGTTTCCATCGGTGCTACTATAGTGAAAAGCCTAGACCAGGTCTCCACCGTGCGCATCCCCTCTGAATATACCAATTTGGCTCAATTACCACCCCATCGACGGGGGATTGTGCGATAAATCTCCTGGTAGACGCAGCACTTCCCAGGAGTCACGTGTATCCCCTGTCACAAGAGGAGACGGGGAGGAAATGGAAACATATGTTTCCGAATCTCTGGGGCAGGGGTACATTCGGCCCTCCACTTCACCTGCCTCCTCGAGTTTATTTTCGTGAAGAAGAAGGATAGAGGTGTATTGACTATCGAGGCATTAACCAAATCACTGTGAGGTAGTTACCCGCTGCCTCTCATAGCCAGTGCGATCGAGTCAATGCACAGGGAACACTTCTTCACAAAATTGGATCTCAGGAGCGCTTACAACCTGGTGCGTATCCGGGAGGGAGAAGAGTGGAAGACGGCGTTTAGTACCACATCAGGCCATGAGTACATTGTCATGCCATACGGGTTGATGAATGCTCCAGTCTTCCAATCCTTTGTAGATGAGATTTTCAGGAACCTGCACGGGCAGGGTGTAGTGGTGTATATCGATGACATTCTGATTTACTCCTCTACACGCGCCAAGTATGTGTCCTTGGTGCGCAGGGTACTTAGACGACTGTTGGAGCATGACCTGTAAGACAAGGCTGAGAAATGCCTGTTCTTCCAACAGGCCGTCTCCTTCTTAGGGTATCGCATTTCCACATCAGCCACTAATCCACTAACCTCTCCCCCTTCCAGTGCGTACTGGGGTACCAGCCGGTTCTGGCACCTAGGCATAAGAGCCAGATCGAGGTTCCTGCGGTGGACGACTGGTTTAGGCACTCGTAGGAGACATGGGACGCCGCTTATGTGCACCTTCAGTGGGCCGGGAGGCGTCAGAAAACTGGCGCAGACCGTAGCGGTGACTCTCGACCCTCCACCTGCCCCTCCACCTGCCCTGCCGGAAGCTGGGCCCGCAGTTTGTGGGGCCATTCAAAGTCCTGAGGAGACTGAACGAGGTTTGTTACAGGTTACAGCTTCCCCCCGATTACCATATTAACCCCTTGTTCCATGCGTCTCTCCTCAGGCCGGTGGTGGCTGGTCCACTCCAGGAGTCTGAGGTGCGGGAGGTTCCTCCGCCCACTTTGGACATCGAGGGGGCCCCGGCGTATGCAGTTCGAGCCATACTGGACTCGAGGAGTCTAGCGAGGGGCATTCAGTACCTCGTGGAGTGGGAGGGGTACGGTCCGGAGGAGAGATGCTGGGTGCCAGTGGAGGACGTATTGGACCTGTCGATGCTGCAGGAGTTCCCCTGTCTCCATTCGGGTCACCCTACGCCTCGTCCTCCGGGTCGTCCCCGAGGCCGGTGTCGGCGCGCGGCTCAAGGGGGGGTTACTGTCACGACTTCCTCCAAAGTCGGTCCCTCTCCTTGTTTGGGCGGCGCTCGACGTCACTGGTATTCTAGCCATCGCCGATCCACTTTTCATTTTCCATTTGTTTTGTCTTTGTTTTTTTCACACCTGGTTTCAATTCCCCCATTACAGATTCAGTATTTAACCCTCTGTTTCACACATGTATGTCTGCGTGTTTGTTCTATGTTGATGGCTGTATCTGACGGCTGGTATTAAGTTGCCGGGCTTTGTATCTACGCCCGTGTATTCGTGGTACCAGTATATTTCACGGACCGTTATATTGTTTCTAAACCTGTGTTTTTTCGTGTATTAAATACCTTGTCCACGCATCTCAACTCTCCTGCGTCTGACTCCTTTTCACCAGTTACCCAAAGCCTTGACAGGAACATGAGCTCAAACAGTAGACACTTGAGGTGCCGGTTCTCTGCTCCAGTGAGCTCCTGTCCAAGTCAAGCACTGATCTCATTTCAATGGATCAGGTAGCTAAGCATTGACAACAAAACATTCATATCACACAAAGTACACACTTTAAAATTAGTCTACACAAAGTAAGTGCACTTAAACTAAAGTAGATTTCCCCAATTCACATAAATGGCAAAAAAACATTTAGTACAAGTTTAGTTTTAACCTGGTCTTCACTGTATTATTTTAATCAAAAAACAATTGTATTTTCTGTTCACACCATAGTAACATTTATAGATAAAGATAGAAACAACTGAAGGTGTCTCAATATTAGTACACATGTAGAAAACTGATGATCATTACATTAAGCTTCAAAACTGGAGTGTGACCATGAAATTGTCTCTCTGCACCAGCACTGAAGTCTGTTGGAGCAGACAGAGTGGACAGCTCCATTTTACCAGCTCGTGAATTTGACACAAAATGAATAACATGCTAAACAAACTCAGAAAGCTCAAATACTTGTATTCTTTATTAAAACTACATTGAGGAAATTATGTACATTTATTCAGACAAACCAAAAGCTTCTACCTATGTGACTTGTAAAATAGTTGATCACAATCACTCGGTTCCACACAAAAATAAAACATCAAACCTTTACCAAACTTGATAATACCTTAACGGGATTACAACCCTAAAAAGTTAACGGGATCGATATGACAACAGCGGAATGGGTCCCAGCCTGCGACCCAAAACAACGACGTCGTAAAAGAGGCAAACGAAGCGGTATTCTGGTCAGGCTCCGGAGACGGGTACATCGCACACCACTCCCTAGTATACTACTCGCTAATGTCCAGTCTCTTGACAACAAGGTTGATGAAATCCGAGCAAGGGTAGCATTCCAGAGAGACATCAGAGACTGTAACGTTTTTGCTACGCGGAAACATGGCTCACTCCAGAGACGCTAACGGAATCGGTGCAGCCAGCTGGTTTCTTCACGCATCGCGCCGACAGAAACAAACATCTTTCTGGTAAGAAGAGGGGCGGGGGCGTATGCCTTATGATTAACGAGACGTGGTGTGATCACAACAACATACAGGAACTCAAGTCCTTCTGTTCACCTGACTAATCGCTGCAGCTGTTCATAGTCCATCGGTAAATAGCCCACCCAATTTACCTACCTCATCCCCATATTGTTTTTATTTATTTACTTTTTTGCACACCAGTATCTCTACCTGCACATGACCATCTGATAATTTTTCACTTCAGTGTTAATCTGCAAAATTGTCATTATTCGCCTACTTCCTCATGCCTTTTGCACACAATGTATATAGACTCTTTTTTTCTGTGTTATTGACTTTTCTACTGTGTTATTAACTCTGTTGCTGTCTGTTCACACTGCTATGCTTTATCTTGGCCAGGTCGCAGTTGTAAATGAGAACTTGTTCTCAACTAGCCTACCTGGTTAAATAAAGGTGAAATAAAAAAATAAAATGAGAATTCCTCACAATCAAATGTCGACCGCATTATCTACCAAGGGAATTCTCTTTGATTATAATCACAGCCGTATATATTCCCCCCCAAGCAGACACATCGATGGCCCTGAACAAACTTTATTTGACTCTTTGCAAACTTGAAACCACATATCCTGAGGCTGCATTCATTGTAGCTGGGGATTTTAACAAGGCTAATCTGAAAACAAGACTCCCTAAATTGTATCAGTATATCGATTGCGCAACCAGGGCTGGTAAAAACCTGGGATCATTGCTATTCTAACTTCCGCAACGCATATAAGGCCCTCCCCTGCCCTCCTTTCGGGAAAAACTGACCACGACTCCATTTTGTTGCTCCCTGCCTACAGACAGAAACTAAAACAAGAAGCTCCAGCGCTCAGGTCTGTTCAACGCTGGTCCGACTAATCTGATTCCACGCTTCAAGACTGCTTCGATCACGTGGACTGGGATATGTTCCGCATTGCTTCCGACAACAACATTGACGAATACGCTGATTCGGTGAGCGAGTATATTAGAAAGTGCATTGACGATGTCGTTCCCATAGCAACGGTTAAAACATTCCCAAACCAGAAACCGTGGATTGATGGCAGCATCCGCGTGAAACTGAAAGCACAAACCACTGCTTTTAACCAGGGCAAGGTGACCGGAAACATGACCGAATACAAACAGTGTAGCTATTCCCCCCGCAAGGCAATCAAACAAGCTAAGCATCAGTATAGAGACAAAGTAGAGTCACAATTCAACGGCTCAGACACAAGAGGTATGTGGCAGGGTCTACAGTCAATCACGGACTACAAAAAGAAAACCAGCCCTGTCACGGACCAGGATGTCTTGCTTTCCAACAGACTAAATAACTTTTTTGCCCGCTTTGAGGACAATACAGTGCCACTGACACGGCCCGCAACCAAAACCTGCTGACACTCCTTCACTGCAGCCGATGTGAGTAAAACATTTAAACGTGTTAACCCTCGCAAGGCTGCAGGCCCAGACGGCATCCCCAGCCGCGTCCTCAGAGCATGCGCAGACCAGCTGGCTGGTGTGTTTACGGACATATTCAATCCATCCTTAACCTAGTCTGCTGTTGCCACATGCTTCAAGAGGGTCACCATTGTCCCGGTTCCCAAGAAAGCTAAGGTAACTGAGCTAAACGACTATCGCCCCCGTAGCACTCACTTCCGTCATCATGAAGTGCTTTGAGAGACTAGTCAAGGACCATATCACCTCCACCCTACCTGACACCCTAGATTCACTCCAATTTGCTTACCGCCCAAATAGGTCCTAACCCATCTGGACAAGAGGAATACCTATGTGAGAATGCTGTTCATCGACTTCAGCTCAGCATTTAACACCATAGTACCCTCCAAACTCGTCATCAAGCTCGAGACCCTGGGTCTCGACCCCGCCCTGTGCAACTGGGTACTGGACTTTCTGATGGGCCGCCCCCAGGTGGTGAGGGTAGGTAACAACATCTCCACCCCGCTGATCCTCAACACTGGGGCCCCTCAAGGGTGCGTTCTGAGCCCTCTCCTGTACTCCCTGTTCACCCACGACTGCGTGGCCATGCACGCCTGAAACTCAATCATCAAGTTTGCGGACGACACTACAGTGGTAGGCTTGATTACCAACAACAACGAGACGGCCTACAGGGAGGAGGTGAGGGCCCACGGAGTGTGGTGTCAGGAAAATAACCTCACACTCAACATCAACAAAACAAAGGAGATGATTGTGGACTTCAGGAAACAGCAGAGGGAGCACCCCCCTATCCACATCGATGGGACAGTAGTGGAGAGGGTAGTAAGTTTTAAGTTCCTCAGCGTACACATCACGGACAAACTGAATTGGTCCACCCACACAGACAGCGTCGTGAAGAAGGCGCAGCAGCGCCTCTTCAACCTCAGGAAGCTGAAGAAATTTGGCTTGTCACCAAAAGCACTCACAAACTTCGACAGATGCACAATCGAGAGCATCCTGTCGGGCTGTATCACCGCCTGGTACGGCAACTGCTCAGCCCACAACCATAAGGCTCTCCAGAGGGTAGTGAGGTCTGCACAACACATCACCGGAGGCACCTAGGACACCTACACCACCCGATGTCACAGGAAGGCCATAAAGATCATCAAGGACAACAACCACCCGAGCCACTGCCTGTTCACCCCGCTATCATCCAGAAGGCGAGGTCAGTTCAGGTGCATCAAAGCAGGGACTGAGAGACTGAAAAACAGCTTCTATTTCAAGGCCATCAGACTGTTAAACAACCACCACTAACATTGAGTGGCTGCTGCCAACACACTGACTCAACTCCAGCCACTTTAATAATGGGAATTGATGGAAATGTATGTAAAATATATCACTAGCCACTTTAAACAATGCTACTTAATATAATGTTTACATACCCTACATTACTCATCTCATATGTATATGTACAGTGGGGCAAAAAAGTATTTAGTCAGCCACCAATTGTGCAAGTTCTCCCACTTAAAAAGATGAGAGAGGCCTGTAATTTTCATCATAGGTACATTTCAAATATGACAGACAAAATGAGAAGAAAAAAAATCCAGAAAATCACATTGTAGGAGTTTTTGTGAATTTATTTGCAAATTATTTTGAAATTTGACCCCAATAACCCAGACCTGTATGTTCAAGGCACCTTGTATCATTGCCTGGAGGAATGTGCTGAGATACAAATGTTTTGGAGCTCAGTACTGCGCTATATCTCTGAGATGACCTCTACCCCAATACCACTAATCCATAGGCTATGCATCCTAAATCTTTACCCAGAGAATATCTCGTTACATAGGAGGGAAAATTTAAAAAATGGTTGACCTCTGTCTATTACAAGTTAGACGTTCAATTGCTCTCCACTGGAAGTATGTCAGTTCCCCCTCACTTGGTCATTGGTTAAAATAATTAACATCAAGCCTGGCTCTTGAAAAATGTACTTATATAGTGAAAAAGAAAGCCCCAGAGTTTCATAATATTTGGGATCTGTTTTATGAGTTTTTGCAAACTGATGATATTGTAGAAGCATTGGAACTGTAAATAATGTATATTCTCTATATTTTATGTGAATATTGGCTCTAGTCGAAGAGTAATCTGCATTATCTACAACTGTATATTATACTTTATTTATTTATATTATTGGATTTCTTTATGTTTGGTTGTTATGTTTTCATCTCTCTTTGGGTTGGGGGGGTGAAAAGAGAAAATACAATTCTATTTTTGTAATTGTTCTACATGGAACTAATAAGTATATGTGGGGAAAAAAGAATGATGAGGGCACTGTGTTCTTGGGGACCTTCAACGCTTCAAGGGGCTGGAAGCACTGCATCTCATGAAAACATTTCTAAAAACCGATTTTTTCTTTGTCATTATGGGGTATTGTGTGTAGATTGATGAAGATTTTTATTTATTTAATCCATTTTAGAAATGTGGGAAAAGTCAAGGGGTCTAAATACTTTCTGAATGGGAGAGGGGATACCTAGTCAGTTGTACAACTGAATGCATTCAACTGAAAAGTGTCTTCCGCAACCCAAACCAAATCAAATATATTTATAAAGCCCTTCTTACATCAGCTGATATCTCAAAGTGCTGTACAGAAACCCAGCCTAAAACCCCAAACAGCAAGTAATGCAGCCATAATGGACATCCACGTCTTTTGCAACCGTGGAACTGTGTAAAAAACACAGATTTTTACTTTGTCAGCTCAGGGATTCGATCCAGCAAACGTTTGGTTACTGGCCCAACGCTCTAACCACCAGGCTACCTGTAAGTATTCATATAGGTAGGCTGTGCAATGCAAAAGGGGAAAACAACTATTCTAAAAGTATCTCAGGTTTCGTTTCATAGAACTTATAAACACTGGCAGTTTGTCTACTTCACCTCTTTAGTCTCCTCCCTGGTGCTGGTGTCAAACCATGCAAGTCTCAGTAGCATGAAATAACATCTACCTTCTCATTGAAACAGTTCATCATGAAACAGTTCTACTGCAACTTTTCATACACAGTGGGAAGTTGGAATGAAAAACAAACTTAGTTAGTTAGAACCTGCTCTTACCATGAGTAACAGATGTTCCAATCTTCTCCTCCTCTTCTTCTTCATCTTTAATGATGACATTCAGCTCCAGTGTTTGACTGCAGTCTTCCAGCTTCACCGATGCCATCTCTGGATCCTGTAGTGCCAACTGGGCTCCACTGTCACAATCAGGACCCAGTGACTGTAGGTTTGGACTCGGTGTGGAAGGAGAGAGGCAGGCTGGGTTTGTCCTCACTGTTGACGTTACCGACCTCAGACTTAATCTGAGTCGGCCTGTAGTAATAAAGAGAAACGGACACAAAAGTTAGTCTTGACAGTTCTGGCACTTTCTTTATTCTCTAAAAATATTGTTTATATTTAGGTTCAGGAACTCCACAATACTGTTGAACTAATATTCTATAAGAGGAACATGAGCTCAAACAGTAGAAATTTGAGGTGACGGTACTCAGCTCTGATGAGCTGCTGTCCAAGTCAAGCACTGATCTCATTTCAATAGATCTGGTAACTAAGCATTGACAACAAAACATTAATTAATTCACATTAGACACAAAGTACATGCTTTAAATTAAGCCACACAACTTAAGTGAACTTAATCTATAGTAGATCTCCTGAATTTACATAAACGCATAAATTACAATAAAACATTCAGTACAAGTTTGCAGTATGTTTTAGGCAGCACTAAGTACTATTTTCCTGAATAATAGTGTCTTCACCGTATTTTAGCAACATTGCTTTAGTCGAATGCACCTGGGTCAATGGAAACCTGCCTAATGATGTCTGAGTGATTGGTTCAGATTTGTTCAGGTCTAATGTTTGGGCCAAATTTAAAAAATGACATCCAAAAGATGTTGACGTCGGTCCGTCCTTTCTAGGGTCTTACAGTGTCGGTCTGCAATGGAATGTTATGAACGTCCATCCATGTTGTAGGCAGTTGCATTGGCTGGTTCCTGTGATTAAATGTTTTGTCTATTTAAGAGCTGAATAGACCCATCAGCTACACAACTCTATCAGGAGTTATCCTGAGCCTATTGGCAATGAGAATCAATGCGTTTAACACAGCGGGAAATGCAGAAGTAATTATTTTTCGCTGTGATCATCTCGTCAAAAATGTACAGAGAAACTTGAAACCACTGATGATCATGACAATTTAACTGACGGGGTCCAACTCCCGGACAACAGAGGTTTCAGAGTCCTGCAATAGAGCTGAGATGCTAATATTTGTGTAAACTCTACATAGTTGTGTTCTGTGGGTGTCACTGAGTAGGCTGAACAATCCATAGGTAAGACTGTAGAGTACAATATGAATGTCCAACACAAACAAAAGACCCTCCATACTCAACTGGTGGACTGTAACTGAACGGGGTCAATACGGACCCCGGGTCCCCCAAAAATATATATAATAATACTGTTTGGTTGGGCTTCGACCCCTGGTATCATATAAACACACAGAAATGGAAATGTCTAGAATTGCAGGAAACTTGCTTTAAAACAGCCCAAAAATACATCTTGGCCCCATCACAAAATGTGTAGAGTTGTGGGATATTACCTTTAAAACTGCTAAATGCTCTCTTCACCAACAAGAGGGTTGTGGGATATTACCTTTAAAACTGCTAAATGCTCTCTCCACCAACAAGAGGGTTGTGGGATATTACCTTTAAAACTGCTAAATGCTCTCTCCACCAACAAGAGGGTTGTGGGATATTACCTTTAAAACTGCTAAATGCTCTCTCCATCAACAAGAGGGTTGTGGGATATTACCTTTAAAACTGCTAAATGCTCTCTCAACCAACAAGAGGGTTGTGAACAGTTTGGGGTCATACGGGTTGCAAGTTAGGGATTTGTTACCATGGCAATAAATGACAATATCCATCTGGACCTTTGCCAACTAGGAAATGTGTGTGACCGGACCTTCTCAAATAGTACTGGAGAACCCCTGTAATAGACTGACTGGGAAGGTGATTTTTCAGACAAAGTCCTGCAATAATTTGATTTGATAAGAGCTAAGAAGCATAATATGTGTGTTAACTCTTAGTAATCGTTTTCTGTGGGTGTCACCCGTTTCCTGGGTGCACAAACAAACCCGTTCTATAAGTATATCTAAAAATGTCCCCAATGCAATTATATGGTCTAATACATCCACAGTGGGATTATAACAGTTTTGTTGTTTATTTTCAAACTAAATAATTATTGTAATTCATTTTTAATTAAGTAACATTGCAACCATGTTTGGCGTTATCTAGTCCAAATAGGACTTGATTCCATTAATTTGTATCAGTTTGCATTACTTTCAAATCAGGGTGACCCTAAAATTCTACGTTTGAGGCTAATCGTTATTGTAGCTAGCTTCACATAGGTGGAGGACGGAGACGTTGGCCACATTCAGATAGAAATGTATCATGTTGAACAAACATGCCTCTGATTCTTAGGAATCATGTCAGTTCTATTCAAACATTTCTATCTGCAACTTTCCACAACTTTTCTGTACAGAACATCCCCAGGCGAAACCCACTGAGTATGAACCTGGAAATCCTCACAATTTTAAACGTGTGGTGGACACCTCACCATGTGCTTGTAAAATATATTTTTTTATCACGTTCTTCGCTCACTCGGGTGGACAGAAAAATAAGACAAAACCTTTCCCAAACATTATTTTATCATTATTTAACAAGGCAAGTCAGTTAAGAAAAATCCTTAGAGCCTTGTTCAGGAGCAGAAGGCCACATTTTTACCTAGTCGGCTCTGGGATTCGATCCAGAAACCTATTTTATATAGCTACTGCACCAACGCTCTAGCCACTAGGATACCTGCCGCCCAACAGCTTGATGGAAATGTGTTATCTAACATGTTATTACGTCATTTCGATATTAGGCAGTTTAAACGTGCTATTACATACCTGTAGAAATAACGAGAAAGGGAAAGCACAGTTCGGGCGTTTTCTTTATTATGAAGAATGGTGAGCGCCAAACCGGAACTTCCTCTCCTCCACCACCACAGTGCAACAGTGACATCTATTGGACTGATGGACTAACTTCTGCTAAAGCATGTAAAATATAAAAGTGAACTTGATTAGCTACACAAGTAATCCTTGGTTTTAAAAAAAACGAAAGGGGTGTCTGTTTTAGTGTCTAAGTTTTTCAACCCTGTGGAAGGCCAAGAAGATCATCAAGAACCTCAGCCACCCGAGACACCCTGCCACCATCTTGAAGGCTGAGACAGTACAGGTGCATCAAAGCTGGGACAGAGAGAATGAAACTGCTTCTATCTCCTGGCCTTAAGACTGTTCAATTGTCATCACTGATTTGATTTAGAGAAAATTGGTGACTAGCAAATTGGCTTGTCCCATTGTGTACTGGTGTCTTGACATGTACTGAGTAGATCAATAAACATGTATTATTTTGAATTCCACGAATTAAACAAAAGCATTATATTAACTATAAAGATAACCCCCCATAACTACAATGATTCAGTAGATCAATAAAGTTGCAGTACTCTAGCAGGTCTCACAGCTGCTTATGCTGACAAAACATTTTAGAGAATAGGTCAGATTTAGCTTTGTGATGCTCAAATCAAATCACATTTTATTGGTCAGATACTCATGGTTAGCAGATGTTAATGTGAGTGTAGCGAAATGCTTGTGCTTCTAGTTCTGACAGTGCAATAATATCTAACAAGTAATCTAACAATTCCCCAATAACTACCTAATACACACAAATATAAAGGGGTGAATGAGAATATGTACATATAAGTATATGGTTGAGCAATGGCCGAGCGGCATAGGCAAGGTGCAATAGATGGTATAAAATACAGTATATACATGTGATATGAGTCATGTAAGATATGTAAACGTTAAAGTGGCATTGTTTAAAGTGACTAGTGATCCATTTCTTAAAGTGTCCAGTGATTGGGGCTGAATCTAGGCAGCAACCTCTGAGTTAATACTTGCTGTTTAGCTGTCTGATGACCTTGAGATAGAAGCTGTTTTTCAGTCTCTCGGTCCCTGCTTTGATGCACCTGTACTGACCTCACCTTCTGGATGATCGCGGTGTGAACAGGCAGTTGCTCGGGTGGTTTTGTCCTTGATTATCTTTTTGGCCTTCCTGTGACATTGGGCGCTGTAGGTGTCATGGAAGGCAGGTAGTTTGCCCCCGGTGTTGCGTTGTGCAAACCTCACCATTCTCTGGAGAGCCTTGCGGTTGATGGCGGTGCAGTTGCCGTACCAGGCTGTGATACAGCCTGACAGGATGCTCGATTGTGCATCTGTAAAAGTTTGTCAGGGTCTTGGGTGACAAGCCAAATTTCTTCAGCCTCCTGAGGTTTAAGAGGCGCTGTTGCCACACTGTCTGTGGACCATTTCACTTTGTCTGTGATGTGTCAGCCCAGGAACTTAACTTTAATTTCAACTGGCTGTCTTGTTCAGCTTCAGAAAAACAGTAAATATGTCACTTGAAACATCGTTTTTTGTAATTCATTAGACAAAAGAGAAGAGTTTGACCAGTACAAATTCATATACAAACTTTGTTTCATTGGCAGATCAATTTAGTTGGCTTGAATGTGGTTTTCCAAACACATTTATTATCAATGACTAAAATAACAAATCTAGTTTTGAAAAAACTATTTAATAAACACATGTAGTCAGTCATTTCATAGCCTGTTTATCATTAAAGAAACAGTAATTTAGTAGTAAAAAATGATCCCAAACTGATGGTGAAAACAGATCATCACAACATCTCTATCTGATACATGTTGTGTCTACCAACACCTTAATTGGGGAGGCCAGGCTAATGGTAATGGTTGGAATGGTATCAAATACATCAAACACATGGTTTCCATGGTTTCCAGGTGTTTGATGCCGTTCCATTCGCTCCATTACAGCCATTATTATGAACCGTCCTCCTCTCAGCAGCCTCCACTGAGATCATATCTATTTCAATGCAACTGTCTACACTTCACTTCCATGGCTTTGTGAAGTCCAGAAAACTGATGCTGAATGCTGGTTGGGCCAAGTGTGATTGTTCTGGGTGTCTAACATACCTCAACAGTTTGAACACAATAGGAATCAATTGAATGCATGTGGTCAAGCAGTTCACTATGCTACATTGAGAAGGTTTTGAGCGAAGGCTGTTCTACTATACATAAAAGTGTAGGTTAACAGACAGGATAAACCGATATCACAATATGCCTTGCTCATATCTATTTAGAACAAATTCAATATCATATCTAATTATCTATATTGGTTCTCACCACAAATCGTTTCCTTGTGAGAAGCCAGAGGGTATTCAACCCTAAGGGCAAATCCAAGTTAATATCTTTTCAATAGAAGCTAACAAAACACAGCACAACTGGTAAGGTGCCAACTGGGCTCAAAATGGTTGAATCAACAGTGTTTCAACATAATTTATCAAGGTATTGTGACGTGGAATGTATGTGCAGAATACTGTACATTAGATTTGCAAAAGTTGTTGTTTTGAGGTTCAACCACAGGATTATGGCATCATGTTAACCAATTTTAAACATAGTGAAACCTTGTATAAATAGGTTGAATATATGTTGAATTTGTACCTTTGAAACAACGTTAGATCTTCAACCTTATATCCACTATCAGAAAGGACAATAGGCTGGCCAGCACCTCCTAGTGGAGAGTTGATTAATCTACAGCTATCCTTTTGGTCTGTCATCCAGGGTGAACAAATTTTAATGAGTAGGTGAGATGATGTCACCTTACCCGAGGCAAAGCAAAACACGTGATTGGCTATTCAAATACAGCTCAACAGACAGTAATATTGATTGATTTAATTAGTGATTTTTCAGACTTTGTTGATTACATCTGCCAATAACTCACCCTCAGACTGTTTTTCTAGTCACTCAATGACATTCAAGATTGGTGCCTCAAACTCCCTCCCCCTCTCTCGACTTGACAACAGCTGTTCAACTCCCGAATGCGGGACTTGGTGGTTCACTATGAGCAGATGAATACACAGGAATCAGAAACCTTGACTCTACCAGTGAAATGAAAACGTGCTCGTTCTAGCTTGTGGTTAGGGTCATTTTGATGTTTATTACAAAAACGTAATGTTGTTAATATACTGATGACTATATGCCAAGGTAGAGCCAGGGTGAAATTCCCCTTTAAACTGTAGTTGTTACATTTCTTCAATGCAGGATTCCACATGCAGGAGTTAGTCTGTAGCGGGATGTGTGTGGTTTTGGGGAGGGAAATATGGCGAGGCGGAAGTGCTGTTAGATTCTGATGGCTTGCGGTTGAGTAAAGTTGGTAAGAATGAATGGAAAACGGTGACAATGAAAAATGGAACAAAAATACAACAAGTTGTAAACGAGCATCGTTTTTTTTAGAGTGCGATTCGTCAACAATTATGTATTGTTGGGAGATCATTTGAGGTCAGGAAGATGGTAAAGGAGGCATTACAGAAGGTAGAGTCAGTCAGAGTGACCAGTAGTGGTTTTGGTTTGATTTCATGTGTCTCAGAAGAGCAGAAGGAGAGAGCATTGTTTTTCGGAGCAGGGCACCGATAAAAGGGTGTTATATCTGGAGTTTCGCTGGAAGAGTGTCTGCCTATGTTGTGAAAATATTCAGTTAATAATATTTCTCACATACACATTTCTCGCCTGTGAGTTCAAATATACTTTTATTACAGAGTAATATCAGCCTTGCTGGTTCATGAAAACAACTAACTTTCCAGCCTTGGCACACACTCTTTATACAGGTTTCATCTTTACATCACACACATAGAAACTCCTCTTTATGTTAATGATTATCCCCTCTGGCATTTAGCCACCATTATCTGTTTGCCTTGCACTAATTTTAGTTTGGTTTCACATTAGGGATGGAAACATTAGAGCCATACAATGGTTAATAAATAAACAGTCATGGTCAGTCCCCAGACAGGTGCATGTCTAATGGTGTCTAATGACCTAGACACACATACATATACATATATATATAGTGCACTCATCCAGCTGACGACAACAAAATGTGTCATGGACACATATGTACTGGTAGATGTCTAATACCTATTGATGTGATGCTGGGAGATGTAAGATACACAGTGAGAGCTATTGTGAACAAGCCATTGCAGTTATGACATTTATAAAATAATGGCCATGTATCAAGTGTGTGCCGACGGAATATTTTGGGTATTTATTAGGATCCCCATTAAACGCTGCAAAAGTATCAGAATTGTTCACTTCTCATTGACTTCTTAAACCCCGGCTTGGTCTGCTTCACAAGCCTTATCTGAAGTCTCGCGTTGTTACGTCTCTGGGTTTAGAAACTGGTTGTGGGGAACAGGAAGTTCCGCGCATCGTTCTTCACAATAAAGGAAACGGCAGAATTGTGCAGCCGAGACGACAACTTCTGTGTCCGTTTCAAATGTATTACTACTGGTATGTAATAGTACGTTATAATATCAAAAAAAAACATGTCATAACATGCTAGGTAACAAATACGTCAAGGTATTATCACGTTTGATGAAGGTTTTATGTGCTATTTTTGTGTCAAACCGCGTGAGTTAACGTGATCACTTTTTTTTACAAGTCACATAGTTATAGACTTTGGGTTAGTCTGAGTGGATGTTTAGCATTTTGTCAAGGTAATTTCATAAAGGGTCAAACTATTTGAGATTTCTGGGTTCGTTTTACATGTCGTTTTTGGTTTTGTGTCAAATTCACGAGATGGTAAAATGGCGGTTCCCCCTCGGTCTGCATTAACGCACATCAGTGCAGGCAGTGAGGGTGCAGCAAAAGAGACACAATTTTACGGTTGCGCTACTGTTTTGGAGCTAAATGTAATGATTATCAGTTTTTTACATGTGTACTAATTCAAACATTCAGTTGTCTATCTATAAATGTTACTCTGGTTTGAACGGAAATACTTTTGGTTTTTGATTGGAATAATACAGTGAAGACAAGGTTATTCAGGAAAATAGTACATAGTGCTGCCTAAAACATACCTTGTACAAAATGTTTTTTGAGGCATTTATGTGAATTCAGGAAATCTACTGTAGAATAATTGCATTTAAGTTGTGTAGCCTCAATTTAAAGTGTATACTTTGTCTAGTGTGAATTAATTAATGTTTTGTCAATGCATACCTAGCTGATCTATTGAAATGAGATCAGTTCTTGTCTTGGACAGCAGCTCACTGGAGCTGAGTACCGGCACCTCAAATTTCTACTGTTTGAGCTCATGTTCCTGTTATAGAATATTAGTTCAACAGTATTGTGGAGCTCCTGCACTTAAATATAAACCATATTTTTAGATAATAAAGAAAGTCTTGACAGTTCTGGCACTAACTTTTATGTCCGTTTCTCTTTAATACCACTGGCCGACTCAGATTAAGTCTGAGGCCTGTAACATCAACAGTGAAGACAAACCCAGCCTGCCGCTCTCCTTCCACACTGAGTCCAAACCTACAGTCACTGGGTCCTGATTGTGACAGTGGAGCCCAGTTTGCACTGCAGGATCCAGAGATGGCATCAGTGAAGCAGGAAGACTGCAGTCAAACACTGGAGCTGAATGTCAACATTAAAGATGAAGAAGAGGAGGAGAAGATTGGGAAATCTGTTTCTCATGGTAAGCACAGGTTTGACAAAAACAACATAGAGTTACACATGGGATAAACAAACGTACGTCAATAACACAATAGAACAATCTATATGCTGTGTGTGCAAATGTAGTAAGATTAGGGAGGTAAGGCAATAAATAGGCCGTAGTGGCGAAATAATTACAATTTAGCATTAACAGTAGAGGGATGGATGTGCAAGTAGAGATACTGGGGTGCAAAAGAGGAAAAATAAATAAAAATATGGGGATGAGGTAGTTGGGTGGGTTATTTACAGATGGGCTGTGATCGGTAAGCTGCTCTGACAGCTGATGCTTAAAGTTAGTGAGGGAGATATGTCTCCAGCCTCAGTGATTTTTGCAATTCGTTCCAGTCATTGGCAGCAGAGAACTGGAAGAACATGTGGCCTAATGAGGAGTTTGCTTTGGGGATGACCAGTGAAATATACCTGCTGGAGCGCTTGCTACGGATGGGTGTTGCTATGGTGACCAGTGAGCAGAGATAAGGTGGGGCTTTACCTAGCAAAGACTTATAGATGACCTGAAGCCAGTGGGTTTGGGGACCAATATGAAACGAGGGCCAGCCAACGAGAGCATACAGGTCGCAGTGGTGGGTAGTATATGGGGCTTTGGTGACAAAACAGATGACACTGTGATAGACAACATTCAATTTGTTGAGTAGAGTGTTGGAGGCTATTTTGTAAATTACATTGCCGAAGTCAAGGATGGGTAGGATAGTCAGTTTTACGGAGGTATGTTATGCAGCATGAGTGAAGTAGGCTTTGTTGCGAAATAGGAAGCCGATTCTAGATTTAATTTTGGTTTGGAGATGCTTAATGTGAGTTTACAGTCTAACCAGGCACCTAGGTATTTGTAGTTGTCCACATATTCTAAATCAGAACCGTCCAGAGTAGTGATTCTGGACGGGCGGGCAGGTGTGGGCAGCGATCGGTTGAAGAGCATGCATTTAGTTTTACTTGCATTTAAGAGCAGTTGGAGGCCACGGAAGGAGAGTTGTATTGCATTGAAGCTCGCCTGGAGGTTAGTTAACACAGTGTCCAAAGAAGGGCCAGAAATATACTGAATGGTGTCATCTGCGTAGAGGTGGATCAGAGAATCACCAGCAGCAAGAGCTACATCATTGATGTATACAGAGAAAAGAGTCGGCCCGAGAATTTAACCCTGTGGCACCCCCATAGAGACTGCCAGAGGACCGGACAACAGGCCCTCCGATTTGACACACTGAACTCTATTGGAGAAGTTGTTGGTGAACCAGGCAAGGCAGTCATTTGAGAAACCAAGGCTGTTGAGTCTGCCGATAAGAATACGGTGATTGACAGAGTCGAAAAAGCCTTGGCCAGGTCGATGAAGACTGCTGCACAGTACTGTCTTTTATTGATGGTGGTTATATTGTTTAGGACCTTCAGCGTGGCTGAGGTGCACCCATGCAAAACTCGGAAACCAGATTGCGGAGAAGGTACGGTAGGATTCTAAATGGTCGGTGATCTGTTTGTTAACTTGGCTTTCAAAGACTTTAGAAAGGCAGGGCAGAATTTCATGATGAACTGTTTCAATGAGAAGGCAGATGTTATTTCATGCTACTTACACTTGCATGGCTTGACACCAGTATTGTCAGCATTTGTTTTATTCACTGGGCTGTCTGGAGTGCTCAGAGAGTAGACTAAAGAACTGAAGTAGACAAACTGCCAGTGTTTTAAAGTTCTATGAAGTGAGTCTGTAGTTTCTAACCCTTGTGATAGTGAGTGGAGGATGATATAGCTCATAATTTTCATGATTTATGAGATACTTTTAGAATAGTTTTATTCCCCTCTTGTATTGCACAGCCTAGTGATATGAATACGTACAGTGTGTTCGGAAAGTATTCAGACCCCTTTTTTCCCCCCAAATTTTGTTATGGATACCTTATTTACATAAGTATTCAGACCCTTTGCTATGAGACTTAACATTGAGCTCAGGTGCATCTTGTTTCCATTGATCATCCTTGAGATATCTCTACAACTTGATTGTTGTCAACCTGTGGTAATTCAATTGATTGGACATGATTTGGAAAGGCACACACCTCTATATAAGGTCCCTCATTTGACAGTGCATGTCAGAGCAAAAACCAAGTCATGAGGTGGAAGGAATTGTCCGTAGAGCTCCATGAAAGGAAAAATTCACAAGCTGGTAAAATGGCGGCCCCCACACGGTCTATGTCAACAGACTTCAGTGCAGGCAGTGTGGATGCAGCAGAGGGAGACAATTTTATGGTTGCTCTACTGTTTTGAAGCTAAATGTATTGATTATCGGCTTACTACATGTGAAATAATATTGACACATTCAGTTTGTCTTTATCTATAAACGTTACAATGGTGTGAACAGGAAATACAATTGTTTTTTGAAGTAAAACCATGAATACAAGGTTATCAATTAAAATATCTCACAGTGATGCCTAAAACAAACTGTAACCTTGTACTAAATGGTTTGAGTCATTTTTGCATTTATCTACTACAGGTTAAGTTTTAGCTCAAAAATATTGTGGAGCTCCTGCACCTAAATATAAACAGTAACAGCACTCAAAATGTTTATCGACAACAAGTCAAGCAATGAATTAGATAATTGAACAAAATATATATACTTAATAAAGAATATAGACCTTGCCAAAACGGTCAAGAAAATAACTTTTGTGTCTGTTTCTCTTATACTATTTGCCGACTCAGGTATGAGGCCGGTAACATCAACAGTGAGGACAAACCCAGCCTGCCTCTCTCCTTCCACACTGAGTCCAAACCTACAGTCACTGGGTCCTGATTGTGACAGTGGAGCCCAGTTTGTTCTGCAGGATCCAGAGATGGCATCAGTGAAGCTGGAAGACTGCAGTCAAACACTGGAGCTGAATGTCAACATTAAAGATGAAGAAGAGGAGGAGAAGATTGGGACATCTGTTAGTCATGGTAAGAGCTGGTTCTGTCTAATTTTGTTGTTCGTTACAACTTCTCCGCTGTGCATGAAAAGTTGCAGTAGAACTGTTTCATGATGAACTGTTTCAATGAGAAGGTAAATATTATTTCATGTTACTGACACTTGCATGGTTTGACACCAGCATTGTCAGTATTTGTTTTATTCACTGGGCTGTCTGGAGTGATCAGAGAGGAGACTAACGAAGTGTAGTAAAACTGACAGTGTTTTTAAATTCTATGAAATGAGTCTGTGTAGTTTCTAACCCTTGTGATAGTGAGTGGAGGATGATATGGCTCATCATTTTCATGACTTATGAGATACTCTACTGATATGAATTACGTACAGGTAGCCTAGTGGTTGGAGAGATGGGCCAGTAATTGAAAGGTTGCTGGATCGAATCCCTGAGCTGACAAGGTAAAAAAATAAACTCTGCAAAAAAAATAAACGACCTCTTACTGCGTTTATTTTCAGCAAACTTCATGTGTAAATATTTGTATGTAAAATAACAAGATTCAACAACTGAGACATGAACTGAACAAGTTCCATGGACATGTGACTAACAGAAATAGAATCATGTGTCCCTGAACAAAGGGGGGGTCAAAATCCAAAGTTACAGTCAGTATCTGGTGTGGCCACCAGCTGCATTAAGTACTGCAGTGCATCTCCTCCTTGTGGACTGCACCAGATTTGCCAGTTCTTGCTGTGAGATGTTACCCTACTCTTCCACCAAGGCACCTGCAAGATCCCGGACATTTCCTGGGGGAATGGCCCTATCCCTCACCCCCCGATCCTACAGGTCCCAGACGTGCTCAATGGGATTGAGATCCGGGCTCTTCGCTGGCCATGGCAAAACACTGACATTCCTGTCTAGCAGGTGTGATGTTCGGATGTATCGATCCTGTTCAGGTGTTGTGGTCTATTCCAAAGGCCAAAATCAACATCCTCACGAATTCTATGCAAATGAGATGTGTGCCGGAGGAGGCAGCGGCAGATACCCACTTCTCCAGTGCTTGCTGTGTAAATTAGGAGGTGCTGGAACCAAAAGTGAGCCCGAGAGTGTTGACCTGCGGGTCTCCGAGGTACCAGAACACATTAAATAAAATACATTTATAATAAAGCATTGCCTGCATTATCATGGCTTTATCATACTGGCATATTATAATTGTTTTATTTTATTTAACTAGGCAAGTCAGTTCAAAACAAATTCTTATTTGCAGTGACGGCCTACCCGTACCAAACTCAGACGATGCTGGGCCAATTGTGCACCGCCCTATGGGACTGCCAATCGCAGCCAGATGTGATACGAACCAGAGACTGTTGTGATGCCTCTTGCACTGAGATGCGGTGCCTTAGACCGCTGCACCGCTCGGGAGCAGTGGTGTTGGGCCGCTTACAGAAGTTACACTTTTTTTTTTTTGTAGCCTGGAAAAATGTGGCCTTTTATAAACAGATTTCAGTTCTACATCATTTTAGATGACTGGGGACTTTCGAATAATATTTTTTAATACCTCACAAATGACCAAAATGACAGGCTACTTTCACACTGACAATCTGAGGTCAATATAAACGACATTGTGTGAGGAAAAACACATTGTACAATATGAGGAGGAAGTTATAGTCCTAAACACGCTTTCCAGGTTCACTGACTCACCCAATGATGTGCAGCTCACTCACCAGACAAAAGCTTCTCTCTCTTGCTTTACTTTGTAAAACTGTGCTGTTTGCTCAATAGGCCTATTTGGAAGTTGATAACTTGGTAACATACAGACAGATTTGTATTTTCTTTTCAGCAGGATCCATTTGCTTTACAACCTGTGTTCTTCAGTGATTGTATTAGAAATATTGCTTAAGGCCTGTTTTGGCTGCATGTTGTTCAATGACATATTTGATACATGTTCCTGACTGTAGACATGCCTTGTGATTTTGGCTACCCACAATCCACAGCTGGGCTATTTTATTTAAATTAGCTATTGATCCTCTGTAGCTAAATACTCCTGGTGTTGTATTGAGAATGATTTCATTTATTTCTGAACATGAGGACTCTCCTTCACTGCAGCCAAGGTGAGTAAAACATTTAAACGTGTTAACCCTCGCAAGGCTGCAGGCCAGGACGGCATCCCCAGCCGCGCCCTCAGAGCATGCGCAGACCAGCTGGCTGGTGTGTTTACGGACATATTCAATCAATCGTTATCTCAGTCTGCTGTTCCCACATGCTTCAAGAGGGCCACCATTGTTCCTGTTCCCAAGAAAGCTAAGGTAACTGAGCTAAACGACTAGCACTCACTTCCGTCATCATGAAGTGCTTTGAGAGACTAGTCAAGGACCATATCACCTCCACCCTACCTGACACCCTAGACCCACTCCAATTTGCTTACCGCCCAAATAGGTCCACAGACGATGCAATCTCAACCACACTGCACACTGCCCTAACCCATCTGGACAAGAGGAATACCTATGTGAGAATGCTGTTCATCGACTACAGCTCGGCATTTAACACCATAGTACCCTCCAAGCTCGTCATCAAGCTCGAGACCCTGGGTCTCGACCCCGCCCTGTGCAACTGGGTACTGGACTTCCTGACGGGCCGCCCCCAGGTGGTGAGGGTAGGCAACAACATCTCCACCCCGCTGATCCTCAACACTGGGGCCCCACAAGGGTGCATTCTGAGCCCTCTCCTGTACTCCCTGTTCACCCACGACTGTGCGGCAACGCACGCCTCCAACTCAATCATCAAGTTTGCGGACGACACAACAGTGGTAGGCTTGATCACCAACAACGACGAGACGGCCTACAGGGAGGAGGTGAGGGCCCTCGGAGTGTGGTGTCAGGAAAATAACCTCACACTCAACGTCAACAAAACTAAGGAGATGATTGTGGACTTCAGGAAACAGCAGAGGGAACACCCCCCTATCCACATCGATGGAACAGTAGGGGAGAGGGTAGTAAGTTTTAAGTTCCTCGGCATACACATCACAGACAAACTGAATTGGTCCACCCACACAGACAGCATCGTGAAGAAGGCGCAATAGCGCATCTTCAACCTCAGGAGTCTGAAGAAATACGGCTTGTCACCAAAAGCACTCACAAACTTCTACAGATGCACAGTCGACAGCATCCTGGCGGGCTGTATCCCCGCCTGGTACGGCAACTGCCCCGCCCACAACCGTAAGGCTCTCCAGAGGGTAGTGAGGTCTGCACAACGCATCACTGGGGGCAAACTACCTGCCCTCCAGGACACCTACACCAACCGATGTTACAGGAAGGCCATTAAGATCATCAAGGACAACAACCACCCGAGCCACTGCCTGTTCACCCCGCTATCATCCAGAAGGCGAGGTCAGTACAGGTGCATCAAAGCTGGGACCGAGAGACTGAAAAACAGCTTCTAGCTCAAGGCCATCAGACTGTTAAACAGCAACCACTAACATTGAGTGGCTGCTGCCAACACACTGACTCAACTCCAGCCACTTTAATAATGGGAATAGATGGGAAATGATGTAAAATATATCACTAGCCACTTTAAACAATGCTACTTAATATAATGTTTACATACCCTACATTATTCATCTCATATGTATACGTATATACTGTACTCTATCATCTACTGCATCCTTGTGTAATACATGTATCACTAGCCACTTTAACTATGCCACCTTGTTTACATACTCATCTCATATGTATATACTGTACTCGATACCATCTACTGTATCTTGCCTATGCTGCTCTGTACCATCACTCATTCATATATCTTTATGTAAATATTCTTTATCCCCTTACACTTGTGTATAAGACAGTAGTTTTGGAATTGTTAGTTAGATTACTTGTTGGTTATTACTGCATTGTCGGAACTAGAAGCACAAGCATTTCGCTACACTCGCATTAACATCTGCTAACCATGTGTATGTGACAAATAAAATATGATTTGATTTGAACAGACTGCAGAATCCTGCAGCACCTCAACACACTTCCCTCAGCTATGATTCTATCAGGAAATAAATTAACCACAAGGGGCTACGGGTTCCCAACTAGGAACCCCCTTCAGCCCACAACGGTGGCGCAGGGAAAGCAAAAATATTCTTAAAAATATTTAACCTCCACACATTAACAAGTCCAATTGCTTAAATGAAAGATAAACACCTTGTTCATCTACCCAGCATGTCAGAATTTTAAAATGTTTTACAGCGAAAACATAGCCATATTTATGTTAAACCACCACTAGGGAAACATACAATATGTAGCCACATGGCTATGCAAAATAGCACAATCAAACGCAGGATTAAAAGAAAAATAATTCACTAACCTTTTGAAAATCTTCATCAGATGACAGTAATAGCACATGTTACACAGTACATTTGTTTTTTTCAATAATATGCAATTTATATCCATAAATCTCCATTTACATTGAGCCATGTTCAAAAAATGCAGCAGAAATGACCGGAGAAATTATAAATATCTCCAGCAGCTAACGCCAGATAACAGCAATAAACATCATAAACTTTGACTAAATATACATGTTCTACATATATTTAGAAAGATACACTTCTTCTTAATGCAAACGCTGTGTTACATTTATTTTTAACGTTACAGAATTCGTTCACTATTCAATAATCTGAGACGGCGCTCAGCCATTAGCATTATTTCTCTACTATGTTGGATTCGACAAAAATACAATTTTATAACATAAATATTCCCTTACCTTTGATGGTCTTCGACAAGAATGCCGTGGAAGGAGTTATACTTACCTAATATAACGTTTGGTTGCAGTTGGTGTGGCTTTGTATTAGCAAAAGCTAACATCTTCAGGTGAATTACCCCAAAAAGGACGAAAGGAATCACGAAAGGATCACGAAAATTGCGCATCAAAACTTCAAATTTACATATTATATGTCGACTAAACTGGTCAAACTAAGTGCAGAATCAAGCTTTAGGATGTTTTTAACGTACAAAACAATTGGCGATTTAAATCAAACGTAACGAACTCACTTCAACCAGATTGGGAAAAAAACGTCCGTTTTTCCAGAGCGCGCTCCTGAAAACTCGTGACACCTCAGTATTTTGCCCACCAAGCAGTCAAAGCTCATGCTATTTTCTCCGTTGCACGTCTCACTGTAAGACGGGAGCGCGCTGAAGAAATAGAAACTGTTCCCAGAGCCATAGCTGGTTGGCAAGGGTGGGGGCGATGACGTCAAAGTTGCAGCAACTTTCTAAGGAGAGAGAGAGAGTTTGGGAGAATGGCTGCCCTGTGAGTTCTGCTTTACATACAGACATAATTCGAACAGTTTTAGAAGCTTTAGAGTGTTTCCTATTCAATAATAATTATTATATGCATATATTAGCAATTTTTGACATTTTTTTTTTTGTTTACTTTGGGCACACAATTCATCCAAAAGGGGGCAGTATTTCCCATAGCCCCATCAGGTTTTAAGAAGTGCAATGCTGGAGAGATGAGTTGTTGGCTCATGTCTATAACAACACAGAGAGGGAGAGAGAGAGCATAGAAAGTGAATCTCATTTTAGTTCATTGAGAGATACAGGCGTGCTTCTCTCTCACCACAGCAATGGCCACGCCTTGGTCTAAATAGGCTACAATGTTGCATAAACCATAAACCTGGTTCGGCCCAACATTAATACATTCTTAGAACATCAGGCACGTTTTCATATTACGTTTTTTTAGGGGGCTGATAATTACAGAGGAATCCAAATGTAATTACTCTGATTGCTATTATGCAGATTTTTGCGTGATGAAATACCTTTTCATGTCACAAGAGGTAGGCTACCTGATCCTGGCAAATGGGTTCCAGAACGAAAGACTACAAAACTGAGAGGTGCCGGAAGATCTGGCTCAAATTAAGTACCGCCGTTCTCATATAATGAGGTAGGGCCATCCCAAGGATCCCTGAATGCAACGACTGTTGCACCAAACAAAGATAGATCACAACCAGTTGGTTCCAATGGGAACAGATGAGTCATAGGGGGCAGTGCCAAGCATGAGCTAGTACTGAATGTTTTTGTTATTTATGTGAATTTGGGAAATCTACTATAGATTCACTTACTTTGCGTAGCCTAATTTATAGCGTGTACTTTGTCTAATGTGAGTTAATTAATGTTTTGTTGTCAATGCTTAGCTACCAGATCTATTGAACTGAGATCAGTCCTCAGCTCGCCGGAGCTGAGTATCGGCACCTATTTCAGTCCAAGTCAAGCACTGAATTAGATAATTGAACAAAAATAAATATTATATTTTTTATATATATATATTTTTTTTAAATAAGCAAGTGCCAGAACTGTCAAGACTAACTTTTTTTTGTTTTTTTTGTCTGTTTCTCATTGTTACTACAGGACGACTAGAATTAAGTCTGAGGCCGGTAACATCAACAGTGACAACAAACCAAGCCTGCCTCTCTCCTTCCACACTGAGTCCAAACCTACAGTCACTGGGTCCTAATTGTGACAATGGAGCCCAGTTTACACTGCAGGATCCAGATATGGCATCAGTGAAGCTGGAAGACTGCAGTCATACACTGGAGCTGAATGTAAACATTAAAGATGAAGAAGAAGAAGAGGAGAAGATTGGGAAATCTGTTTCTCATGGTAAGAGCAGGTTGTATCTATCTAAGTTTGTTGTTGGTTCCAATTTTCCACTGTGTATGAAAAGTTGCAGTAGAACTGTTTCATGATGAACTGTTTCAATGAGAAGGTAGATGTTATTTCATGCTAATGAGACTTCCATGGTTTGACACCAGTATTGCCAGCATTTTGTTTTATTAACTGGGTTATCTGGAGGGATCAGAGAGTAGACTAAAGAAGTGAAGTGGACAAACTGCCAGTGTTTTAAAGTTCTATGAAATGAGTCTGTGTAGTTACTAACCCTTGTGATAGTGAGTGGAGGATGATATGAAATGAGTCTGTATAGTTACTAACCCTTGTGATAGTGAGTGGAGGATGATATGAAATGAGTCTGTGTAGTTACTAACCCTTGTGATAGTGAGTGGAGGATGATATGAAATGAGTCTGTGTAGTTTCTAACCCTTGTGATAGTGAGTGGAGGATGATATGAAATGAGTCTGTGTAGTTACTAACCCTTGTGATAGTGAGTAGAGGATGACACGCCCCTTTTTAGCTTTCATTTCTTTCCCACTTTTAGAATAGTTTTATTCCCCTGTATTGTACAGCCTACTGATATGAATACATATGTCACCCGGTACAGACAGAACAGGACTTGCCACCCCTTTGGACCTGGTTCCTCTCTACATTTCTTCCAAGGTTCCTGCTTTCTAGGGAGCTTTTCCTGGCCGCTGCCTCTACATCTGCATTGCTTGCTCTTTGGGTATTTTAGGCTGGGTTTCTGTGAAGTACTTTGTGACAACTGCTGATGTAAAAAGGGGTTCATAAAATACATTTGATTGACATGTATATCACACCAATTGACTGGTTTTCTTCTGATGTTGTTCACACAGGAGACCATGTTGAGACATTCTCTACATCCAGAGAGCAACAGCAGGAAGGTCACAGAGCTAAGAGGTCTCACCACTGCCCACATTGTGAGGAGATTTTCCCATTTCTATCAAAGCTAAAAACACACCTACAAATACACACTGGAGAGAATCCCTATTCCTGTACTGACTGTGGAGAATGCTTCACAACATCAGCTCATCTAGAAGTTCATCAGAGAACGCACACAGGAGAGAAGCATTACTTCTGCTCTGACTGTGGAAAGAGTTTCTCTCTACTGGGCAACTTAAAAACACATGAACGTATACATACAGGAGTAAAGCCTTACTCCTGCTCTGACTGTGGACAGAGTTTCTCTCGACTGGGCCACTTAAAAACACATGAACGCAGACATATTGGTGTAAAACCTTACTGCTGCTCTGACTGTGTAAAATGCTTCACAACATCAGCTGAGCTAACAGATCATCAGAGAACACACACAGGAGAGAAGCCTTACTCCTGCTCTGACTGTGGAAATAGTTTCTCTCAACTTTCCCACTTAAAAACACATGAACGTATACATACAGGATTGAAGCCTTACTCCTGCTCTGACTGTGGAAAGAGTTTCTCTCAAATGGGCCACTTAAAAAGACATGAACGTAGACATTTTGGAGTGAAGCCTTACTCCTGCTCTGACTGTGTAAAATGCTTCACAACATCAGCTGAGCTAAAAGATCATCAGAGAACACACACAGGAGAGAAGCCTTTCTTCTGCTCTGACTGTGGAAATAGTTTCTCTCAACTTTCCCACTTAAAAACACATGAACGTATACACACAGGAGAGAAGCCTTACTCCTGCTCTGACTGTGGAAAGAGTTTCTATCAAATGGGCAACTTAAAAAGACATGAACGTATACATACAGGAGTGAAGCCTTACTCCTGCTCTGACTGTGGAAAGAGTTTCTCTCTGCCAGGCACCTTAAAAACACATGAACGTATACATACAGGAGTGAAGCCTTACTCCTGCTCTGACTGTGTAAAATGCTTCACAACATCAGCTGAGCTAAAAGTTCATCAGAGAACACACACGGGAGAGAAGCCTTACTCCTGCTCTGACTGTGGAAAGAGTTTCTCTCGACTGGGCCACTTAAAAAGACATGAACGTAGACATATTGGAGTAAAGCCTTACTGCTGCTCTGACTGTGTAAAATGCTTCACAACATCAGCTGAGCTAAAAGTTCATCAGAGAACACATACAGGAGAGAAGCCTTACTCCTGTACTGACTGTGTAAAGAGGTTCTCTCGACTGAGCCACTTAAAAAGACATGAACGTATACATACAGGAGAGAAGCCTTACTCCTGCTCAGACTATGGAAAGAGGTTCTCTCTACTGGGCATCTTAAAAAGCCACCAAGGTAAACAAAGGAGAGAAGCCTTGCCACTGATCTGACTGTAGAGAACACACAAAGAACTGAACCTTACTTCTTCCTTGAGGTTTTTAAGCTAACTAAACGGCACAATTGTGTGGTTTTTTTAAATATTACTATATTACTTATAGCCAGGGGCACACTCCAACACCATTTACAAACAAAGCATTTGTGTTTTGTGAGTCCACCAGATCAGAGGCAGTAGGGAGGACCAGGGATGTTATAAGTACGTGAATTGGACCATGTTCTGTCATGCTAATCATAAAAGAAATGTAATGAGTACTTTTGGGTGTCAGGGAAAATGTTTGGAGTAAAAAGTACATTATTTACTTCAGGAATGTGCGAAATAAAAGTAAAAGTTGTACAAAATATTAATAGCCAAGTATAGATACACCCCAAAAAAGTACTTTACACCACTGCATGCATCCATGCCGTGTGTCAGCATTACAGGCTGGTGGTGTGATGGTTGGGGTGTGTTTTCAGGGCACACATTGGGTCCCTTGATAAAAGATTAGCAATGTTTGAATGCCACAGGATATCTAAATAATTACTGCCAATCAGGTGCCTCCCTTCACGGCAGCAGTGTATCCATCTGCATGTTGTTTCCTTCAGCAGCATTATGCCCCAAGGCTTGTCCAGGAATGGTTCCAATAACATTACACTGACTTCACTGTAATTGTGCATCTGTGGGAGGAGATGGAACGAGCTATTCAGAGTAGATACACTCCCAGCCAACATGACACAATTGTAGGAAGCATTAGAGTCAACATGGACCAGCTTCCCTGTGAAACACTCTCAACACCTTGGACAGTCCATGTCCTGACGATTTGAGGATGTTCTGAGGATGAAGGGGGGTGCAACTCTATTAGGAAAGTGTTCCTGATGTTTTGTACTCTCAGTGTATATCAGATAAAGATGGTCTGATGATCAGTTTTCAGCTTTAGTTTGGGTGGATTATTTTATATTACTAAACAACTTTGTTTAATGATAAACAAGCTATGAATCGACTACTTGTGGTTTATGAAATTGTATCTTAATACAAGATTCATTATTTTAGTCATTGATGATGAATGTATTTGAATAGCTGTATTGAAGTTGATTGATATGGCGGCAGGTAGCCTAGTGGTTAATTAAGAGTGTTGGGCCAGTAACTGAAAGGTCGCTGGTTTGAATCCCGAGCCTATACTAGGTGAAAAATCTGTCATTGTGCCCTTAACTATTATTTGTCCTGTATTTGTCCTGTAAGTCTCTGGATAAAAACATCTGCTAAATTACAAGAATTTAATGAAAAATAATGTTTGTACATGAATTCATGCTGGGCAGCCACTTTTTTTCTCATGTGTATAATTAAATAAACTGTGTGAAGTGAAATACTGTATATACAATACACAACATTACCACTTTGTTTACCCTGGCCAGAGGGACAGGACCATAGTAAGCTAGACTATGTAACTGCTGTTGTTAGTAGCCTACAGTTTCCATGCAATACAGCATGTCAGATCACTAATGATTAGGTGTATAGGCTGCTACATTTATGCAAGAGTTTTTGCTTGTGTCTGTCGGGAGTGATGTATTATCAGGCTTGCTAAATAACTAATGGAGGGAAGTGGAGAGCGCGTCTTGAGCTTTGTGCCCGGCCCGTCCGACATGGTCAAGAGACGCAGAGAACCTGCAGCAGCCCTCCGATGTGAAGAACAGCCCATACTAAAATGTAAGATTGTAGTACATTGAGAAAAACAATACCATGGTACTGTCATGACACTGTAGTGACTAAAACAATAAATGATAGTAGATGTATGTACTATCATGTTTTTAGTTTTGGTATTTGCACCAGTTTTTTTCCTGCAATGGCAGTGACCAAAAACTATGTTTTCCATTGTACGAGGCCCAGGAACATAGATGAAACTGCCAGATGTGTCATAATAGCCTGGAAGTAAAGCTGCACTGGGACACATTTGAAATGGAATACATTGAAAACATTCAGCAGGGTGGAACAATCACAGTAAAACATGATTTAAATGTATTGTTGGAAGGGCTGTGGTCACTATTCATGTAATACATTAAATATATACATCAGATGGTATTGGGGAACTATTTCATAGGGTTTTCATAGGTACATTAATCACCCATTTCAATCTTATACCAACCAACCATATGCTTGGTGTGACTGTTATGGTCAGAGCAGACCATCTGATATGCCCTTAAATATTATAATATGCAACCTGGAATTAAAATGTAAGAGGACCAGTGCTTCTACAGTGAATCACATCTGTGCTGTTTGAGAGAGATGTTGTTAGACTACATTGTATCGTTGTTTCCTCTTCTGAGGGCACTGGTGAGGAACAATATAATTTCAATTCACATAGACAATGAGTCCTTCACGTTTGCACGATATCCACACGTTTGAATTATCTGTATTGTGATGATGGGGGAAATTGAATATACAATCCCAATTATGTCAGCAGTGAAGTTCTGAAGATGGAGGACTTTCAGTACAGCAGTGTTCCCCAATCCTGGTCCCAAGGGGTGTACATGTGTGTTTTTGCCCTCGCACTCTCATACCTTATTCAATTCAAAGGCTTGAGTTGTTTAGTTGAATCCAGTGTGTGAGTGTTAGGGGCAAAAACAAAAAGGCTCACCTCTATGGATCCCCAGGACCAGGATTGGGAAACACTGCAGTACACAGCAAAAGGTGTGATGATTCAAAATATATCTATTTTACAGTTTGAAGTCCTGTATGTAAAATTACTTGGTTTGTATTCAGGGGACTAGGTATGTATCCAAGTGTGTGCTCAAGATTTGTGGTGTTTACTCAGGAGATTAATCTCTGATTTTGGCAGCGCCATTCTTACACCTTCGCAGCATTGCATTGTGGTTCTTCAATGTTTTCCTGCCGCTGTTCAAACGGATAAAACATTTGTGGATCTTTAGAAAAATGTCTCCTGTTTCTGCTGTTTCCATCACATTGCAATGATTGTTTTTGAAAAATGTTTTTTTTTCTAGAGCTGGGTCAATGGAGACCTGTCCAGTGATGTCATCTCTAGATCCTGCAGTGCAACAAGTCTCCACTGTCAATCAGGACCTAGTGACTGTAGGTTTAGAATCTGTTTGGAAGGCAGTGTGAAAGGAGAGAGGCAGGCTGGGTTTGTTCTCACTGTCAATTCTGTCTGAGATCAACCTCCTCCCTTATGCAGCCCCCCCCCCTCATTGTTACTGTGTGTATGATCACATTTTGAAAAATGGCTTTCTAAAATGCTGTGGTGCTTCCTAACACACTAGGAAAGGTTGTGGTAGAGGTGGGCCATCACAGGAGAGTTCACAGCTCTTTCCCTCTAAACATTCATATCAATGACTCACCCTCAAATGGACCATCAATTCCAGAGTTCTCCAATACTATTTACATAATCAACTAAGCATTTTAACGGTCTGACCCTCTATATAGTCTTGGGTATATATTGAGCTCTAACACAGGGGTGTGGAAAAGGTCTGTTGAATTGAATACTGTAGTGATGTGAGAAAGGAAACACAAGCTTCCTCTCTGGTTCCATTCCCCCAATAGTAACTGGGTCATTATTGGATCGTGGTGGTAATGCTGTCCCTGGACGTTGGCACCATGAAAAGACTAATAACGCATTACAATACTATGCTGACATATGGGATGGTTTTAAGAAGGTCGCACCATGGATTGTTTAGATCATTCATTTTGTATTTCAGGACATTAGGTATAAACATGATTAAAAATGATTTGATAAAATACAGAATTTGGCCTTTACTACTATATATATCCCATAGAAACACATTGAATGAGACATTCATTACATTACTAATGGTGAAAACCGATCAACATGTCATCAATACCTGATACATTTAGTATTTTATTAGGATCCCCAGCAGCTCCTCTTCCTGGGGTCAAACAGGAAACACTAAAAATACATAATATACATACAAGCTCTACATTTATCATTAAAAACAAAAGTTATTGAGTAATATAAAATAATCCACCCAAACTAATCATCACACCATCTTTATCTGATATATACTGAGTGTACAAAACATTAGAAGCACCTATTTGTTGAGTTGCACCCCCCTTTGTTCTCAGAACAGCCTCAAATCGTCAGGACATGGACTGTCGAAGGTGTTGAGAACGTTCCACAGGGATTCTGGCCCAAGTTGACTCCAATGCGTCCCACAATTGTGTCAAGTTGGCTGGGAGTGGATCTACTCTGAATAGCTCCTTCCTTCTCCTCCCACAGATGCACAATTACAGGAATTCAGTGTAATGTTCTTGGAACCATTCCCTGTCAAGCCATGTGGCACAAGGCATAATCCTGCTGAAGAAATCTATTTGCAGATGGATACACTGCTGCCATGAAGGGAGGCACCTGATTGGCAATGATGTTTAGATATCCTGTGGCATTCAAACATTGCTCGTCTTTTATCAATGTGTGGCCTGAAAACACACCCCAACCACCACACCACCAGCCTGTAATGCTGACACACGGCATGGATGCATGCAGTGGTGTAAACTACTTAAGAATAAATTATTTGAAGAATGACTTAAATAGTTTTTGGGGGGTATCTGTACTTTACTATTTATATTTGACAACGTTTTCTTCCCAAAAATTCCGAAAGAAAATGTACTTTTTACTCCATACATTTTCCCTGACACCCAAAAGTACAAAAGTATTTCATTTTTTTATGATTAGCAGGACAGAAAATGGTCCAATTCACACACCTATCAAGATAACATCCCTGGTCCTCCCCACTGCCTCTGATCTGGCGCACTCACTAAACACAAATGCTCCATTTGTAAATGGTGCTGGAGTGTGCCCCTGGCTATCTGCAATATAAAAAAACAATACAATTGTGTCGTCTGGTTCACTTAAAAAGCTCAAGGATCGGACACCATTTTTTTGTGACATTGTCACCTAAAATGACATGCCTAAATCTAACTGCCTGTAGCTCAGCACCTGAAGCAAAGACATGCATATTCTTGATACTGTTTGAAAGGAAACAATTAGAAGTTTGTGGAAATATGAAATTAATGTAGGAGAATAACACATTAGATCTGGTAAAAGATAATACAAACAAACAAAAACTGTTTTTCTTTTTTATCATCTTTGAAATGCAAGAGAAAGGCCATACTTTCAGATAGGAGTCTAGATGTAATTTAGATTTTGGCCACCAGATGGCAGCAGTGTGTGTGCACAGTTTGACTGATGCAGTGAAGAATTACATTACTGGACTGTATCAGGTCTGCCAGGAGTTTGCCCAAATGTGCCAAATTGGTCATTTAAGTACATAACTATAGAGAACATATACAAATGCTATGGTTAAAATAAATTAAGCTTACACACTCCCAGGAATGTCATACATGACGGACCATTAGCTTATACACTAACCTTCACACATCTTGATGGCTGGGTGGGGTGGGTGTGGAGCCAGAGACAGCAGGGGTTCAAAATGTAGAACCCAGTTACTACAGTTGAACATGAATATGTATTTTATCAAATGAAACTATGCTACATTTTATCTGTGGGACCCTCAGGATGACATATCAGAGCAAGATTACTGAATGTAAGTACATTATTTACCTTCAGAGGTGAATATATCAAACCAGTTGCCGTGATAAGTTATTTTATTGTCGTGCACTCTCCTCAAACAATAGCATGGTATTTTTTTCACTGCAACAGCTACTGTTAATTGGACAGTGCAGTTAGATTAACAAGAATTTAAGCTTTCTGCCCATATAAGACATGTCTATGTTCCGGAAAGTTGGCTTTTGGATTCAACATCATTCTAGTCACATTAGCGCACGTTAGCAACAACCGTCCCGGTTTAGGGACACCCAGAGGTTAATTTAAGGAATTTGAAGTTATTCATACTTCTACTTTTGATACATACAAGTATATTTACAACCAAATAATTTCAGCCTTTTACACAAGTAGTATTTTACTTGGTGACTTTCACTTGAGTTACTCTTGCCACATTACGAGTGGTAAGTCTTCTCTCCTTTATGTTTAGCTTGGTGTCTTTTTAACTGGCCCATTTGCGAGAAACTCTTTCCACAGTCAGAGCAGGAGTACGGCTTCATTCCTGTATGTATACGGTCATGTCTTTTTAAGTTGCCCAGTAGAGAGAAACTCTTTCCACAGTCAGAGCAGGAGTAAGGCTTCTCTCCTGTGTGTGTTCTCTGATGAACTTTTAGATCAGTTAATGTAATGAAGCATTTCACACAGTCAGAGCAGGCATAAGTATTTACTCCTGTATGTATATGTTTGTGTCTTTTTAAGTGGCCCAGTTGAGAGAAAATCTTTCCACAGTCAGAGCAGGAGTACGGCTTCTCACCTGTGTGTGTTCTCTGATGAACTTTTAGCTGAGCTGATGTTGTGAAGCATTTTGCACAGTCAGAGCAGGGGTAAGGCTTCACTACTGTATGTACAAGTTCATGTTTTTTTAAGTGGCTCAGTCGAGAGAAACTCTTTCCACAGTCAGGGCAGGAGTAAGGCTTCTCTCCTGTATGTATAAGTTTGTGTTTTTTTAAGAGGTCCAGTCGAGAAAAACTCTTCCCACAGTCAGAGCAGAAGCAAGGCTTCTCTCCTGTATGTATATGTTCATGTCTTTTTAAGTGGCCCAGTCGAGAGAAACTCACCCCACAATCAGAGCAGGAGTAAGGCTTTTCTCCCGTGTGTGTTCTCTGATGAACTTTTAGCTCAGTTGACGTTGTGACGCATTTTCCGCAGTCAGCGCAGGAATAAAGATTTTCTCCTGTGTGTATTTTTAAGTGTATTTTTAGCTTTGATAGAATTGGGAAAATCTCCTCACAATGTGGGCAGTGGTGAGACCTTTTAGCTCTGTGATCTTCCTGCTGTTGCTCTCTGGATGTAGAGAATGTCTCAACATGATCTCCTGTGTGAACAACATCAGAAGAACCAGTCAATTGGTGTGATATACATGTTAATCAAATCGATATTATGAAGCGCTTTTTACATCAGCAGTTGTCACAAAGTACTTCACAGAAACCCAGCCTAAAACACCAAAGAACAAGCAATGCAGATGTAGAAGCAGCAGCCAGGAAAGTTAGAGAGGAACCAGGCCCAAAGGGGTGGCCAGTCCTCTTCTGGTTGTACCGGGTGAGATATGTATTCATATCAGTAGGCTGTACAATACAGGCGAATAAAACTATTCTAAAAGTGGGTAAGAGTTGAAAGCTAAAAAGGGGCTTGTCATCCTCCACTCACTATCACAAGGGTTCGTAACTACACAGACTAAATTCATAGAACTTTAAAACACAGGCAGTTTGTCAACTTCACTTCTTTAGTCTACTCTCTGAACACTCCAGACAGACCAGTGAATAAAACAAATGCTGACAATACTGGTGTCAAACCATGCAAGTGTCATTAGCATGAAATAACAGCTACCTTTTCATTGAAACAGTTCTACTGCAACCTTTCATGCACAGTGGGAAGTTGGAACGAACAACAAACTTAGATAGAACCTGCTCTTACCATGATAAACAGATGTCCCAATCTTCTCCTCCTCTTCTTCATCTTTAATGTTGACATTCAGCTCCAGTGATTGACTGCAGTCTTCCAGCTTCACTGATGCCATCTCTGGATCCTGCAGTGCAAACTGGGCTCCACTGTCACAATCAGGACCCAGTGACTGTAGGTTTGGACTCAGTGTGGAAGGAGAGAGGCAGGCTGGGTTTGTCCTCACTGTTGATGTTACCGGCCTCAGACATAATTCTAGTCGTCCTGTAGTAACAATGACAAACATACACAAAGTTGTCTTGACAGTTCCGGCACTTTCTTTACTCTCTATTAAATATTTTTCAGTGCTTGACTTTGACTGAAATAGGTGCCAGTACTGTTTTTTCAAAAGTTATTGTCTTGACAGTTCTGGCACATTCTTTATTCTCTAAAAATATTGTTAATATTTAGATGCAGGAGCTCCACAATACTGTTGAGCTAATATTCTATAAGAGGACCATGAGCTCAACCAGTAGAAATTTGAGGTGATGGTACTCAGGCTCTGGTGAGCTCCTGTCCAAGTCAAGCACTGATCTTATTTCAATAGATCTGGTAGCTAAGCATTAATAGAAAAACATTCATTCAAAAGTACACGCTTTAAAAGTAGTCTACACAATGTAAGTGAACTTGATCTATAGTAAATTTCCCAAATTCACATAAATGCAGAAATTACAAATACATTCAGTACAAGATCTTAATCTATAGTAGATTTCTGAATTGACATGAATGACTCAAAAAACATGTAGTACAAGGTTGCAGTATGTTTCAGGCAGCACTATGTACTATTTTCCTGAATAACCTTGTCTTCACTGTATTATTTTCCTGAATAACCTTGTCTTCACTGTATTACTTCACTGTATTATTACAAATCAAATAGTGTTTCCATTCACACCATAGTAACATTTATAGATAAGATAGAAACAACAATGTGTCTGAATATTAGTACACATGTAGAAAACTGATATTCATTACATTTAGCTTCAAAACAGTAGCGCAGCTGTGAAATTGTGTCTCTGTACCTGAAGTCCGGTAACACAGACTGAGTGGGCACCGCCATTTTACCAACTTGTGAATTTTATACAAAACCAATAACATGCTAAACAAACTCAGAAATCTAAAAATTAAATAGATTTTTTATTAAATTACCATGAAGCAACCATGTACATCCATTCAGACAAACCCAAAGTTTCTACCTGTGTGACTTAAAATAGTTTCACGTTCACTTGGTTTGACACAAAAATAACAAATCAAAGTGTTAATACCTTAACGGATGTTACCTCGCATGGGATGACATGTTCTTCCGATAATAGGAAGTTTAAACCTGCTATTACATACCTGTGGTAATACATAGAAACCGACACAAAGATTATCTTCTTCACATAACAGTTCTGGCGTTTTCTTTATTCTCGAGAATGGTGTGTGCCTGCCCAGAACTTCCTGTTCCCCCACTACCACAGTGCAGCCACATATATAACAACGAGACAGATATTTCACCGAATGTATAAATGTGAAGAATCCGCTTAGCGTTTCCACTACCAAATATGGTAGTGAGAGGAAGCTCACTGCAGGCAGTGGGAGAAGATGGAACGAGATGGATTTTGGCCGACAAGTAAAGCTTTTTTTTTTTAAATCTGACACAGCGGTTGCATTAAGGAGAAGTATATCTATAAATCCATGTGTAACACTTGTATTTTCATCAACATTTAATGATGATTATTTCTGTAAATTGATGTGGCTATGCAAAATCACTGGATGTTTTTGGAACTACTGAACGTAATGCACCAATGTAAATGTATATTTATTTTTATATAAATATGAACTTTTTCAAACAAAACATACATGTATTGTGTAAAATGAAGTCCTACGAGTGTCATCTGATGAAGATCATCAAAGGTTAGTGATTAATTTGATCTATTTGTGCTTTTTGTGAGTCCCATCTTTGGCTGGGAAAAACTGGCTGTGTTTTTCTGTGGCTTGGTGGTGACCTAACATAATCGTTTGTGGTGCTTTCTCTGTATAGCCTTTTTGAAATCAGACATTGTGGCTGGATTAACGAGAATTGTATCTTAAAAATTGTGTAAAATACTTGTATGCTTGAGGAATTTTAATTATGAGATTTTGTTGTTTTGAATTTGGCGCCCTGCACTTTAACTGGCTGTTGTCATATCGATCCCGTTAACGGGATTGCAGCCCTAAGAAGTTTTTAATCAGCTTCTTGATATGTTTCACCTGTCAGGTGGATGGATTATTTTAGCAAATGAGAATTGTTCACTAAAAGGGATGTAACCAAATTTGTGCACAACATTTGAGAGAAACAAGTTTGTGTGCCGGTAACATTTCTGGGATCTTTTATTTCACCTCATGAAACATGGGACCAACACTTTACATGTTGCGGTTGTTTGTTAAGTGTATACAGTATTCATTTTAAAAATCATACAAACTGTCAATAACACAATTTTTATTAAACTAAATCAGCCTGCTTTTCTGTTCTAACCAGGTCCCTACACAGGCTGAGAAGGATCCTATAAGAGCAGAACATTATCTGGTGTCATTAGTCCTTGTAGTCTTGGAGGCCCAGAAACTTCTCAGCTGCAGATATAATGATGTCCAGCTTCTTGGACTTCTTGTACAGTACAATTAATAACTGAGGCTATAAATACTAAAATATCCACGTTCTTCACAATAAGTGTATCCAGATCACTTGATTGACGTACAACATTTACAACTGGTTGAGGTGCATCCACCTCCATATCTTCTATAGAACTGTGGCCTCTTGCCCCTATAACTCTCTTCACCACCTCCACACAGGAGATTTTCTGAACAGACCTGATTCTTGACAGTCCTATGATTATGGTGAAAAACCTGATAAATTGCTGGCCTGGCACATGAAGATGTTAAATTCGGACCGAGCCATTAATGCAATTCATAATTAACAAGGGCAATTATCAATGGATCCTGTAGAAATCTGATGCTATTTTCAATATGGAGGTAAAGAGGCAGGTTCAGATGGGCTCCCAATAGATATTTAAGACAAACTTCTTGGTCCACTTCTGGATATGTACAGTGTATTGGGGTATGATATGCTGTAGAGCTCAGATACAGACAATAAACACCCGCCTGAGATTTTTGCAATACAATTGGATAATGAGAGCATATATCACCCTTGTTAAGCTCCACAAATTTGACCCCAATACCCCAGACCTGTGTGTTAAACGTAACACACATTTAGGCAACTTGTATCATTGCCTGTGGGAATGTGCTGCGTTACACTGGCTTCCTGTTAAGGCAAGGGCTGATTTCAAGGTTTTACTGCTAAACTACAAAGCATTACATGGGTTTGCTCCTACCCATCTTTCTGATTTGGTCCTACCGTACATACCTACACGTACGCTACGGTCACAAGACGCAGGCCTCCTTACTGTCCCTAGAATTTCTAAGCAAACAACTGGAGGCAGGGCTTTCTCCTATAGAGCTCAATTTTTTTGGAATGGTCTGCCTACCCATGTGAGAGACGCAGACTCGGTCTCAACCTTTAAGTCTTTATTGAAGACTCATCTCTTCAGTAGGTCCTATGATTGAGTGTAGTCTGGCCCAGGAGTGGGAAGGTGAACGGAAAGGCACTGGAGCAACGAACCGCCCTTGTTGTCTCTGCCTGGCCAGTTCCCCTCTCTCCACTGGGATTCTCTGCCTCTAACCCTATTACAGGGTCTGAGTCACTGGCATTCTGGTGCTCTTCCATGCCCTCCCTAGGAGGGGTGCGTCACTGACATGATCTTCCAGTCTGGGTTGGCGCCCCCCTTTGGGTTGTGCCGTGGCGGAGAACTTTGTGGGCTATACTCGGCCTTGTCTTAGAATGGTAAATTGGTGGTTGAAGATATCCCTCTAGTGGTGTGGGGGCTGTGCTTTGGGAAAATGGATGGGGTTATATCCTGCCTGTTTGGCCCTGTCGTGGGGTATCGTCGGGTGGGGCCACAGTGTCTCCCGACCCCTCTGGCCTCAGCCTCCAGTATTCATGCTGCAGTAGTGTATGTGTCGGGGGGCTAGGGTCAGTCTGTTATATCTGGAGTATTTCTCCCGTCTATCCGGTGTCCTGCGTGAATTTAAGTATGCTCTCTCTTTCTCTCTTTCTTTCTCAGAGGACCTGAGCCATAGGACCATGCCTCAGGACTACTTGGCCTGATGACTCCTTGTTATCCCCAGTCCCCCTGGCCGTGCTGCTGCTCCAGTTTCAACTGTTCTGCCTGCAGCTATGGAACCCTGACCTGTTCAACGGACGTGCTACCAGTCCCAGACCTGCTGTTATCAACTCTAGAGACAGCAGGAGCGGTAGAGATACTCAATGATCGGCTATGAAAAGCCAACTGACGTTTACTCCTGAGGTGCTGACATGTTGCACCCTCAACATCCACTGTGATTATTATTATTTGACCCTGCTGGCCATCTATGAACATTTGAACATCTTGGCCATGTTCTGTTATAATCTCCACCCGGGACAGCCAGAAGAGGACTGGCCACCCCACATAGCCTGGTTCATCTCAAGGTTTCTTCCTTGGTTCTGTGCTTTTTGGGAGTTTTTTCTAGCCACCATGCTTCTACACCTGCATTGCTTACTGTTTGGGGTTTTAGGCTGAGTTTCTGTACAGAACTTTGAGATATCAGCTGATGTAAGAAGGGCTTTATAAATCAATTTGATTTACAAATGTTTTGGAGCTCAGGACTGCGCTATATCTCTGAGATGGCCTCTACCCCAATACCACTAATCCATAAAATATGCCTCCAAAATATTTACCCAGAGAATAATTCTTTACATAGGAGAGAAAATGCATTTTTTGACCTCTGTCGATTACAAGCTAGACGTTCAATTGCTCTCCACTGGACGTAAGTCATTTGCCCCTCACTTGGTCATTGGGAAAAATAATTAACATCAAGCCTGGCTCGTGAAAAATGTACTTCTTTAGTGAAAAAGAAAGCCCCAGAGTTTAGAAGCATTGGAACTGCAAATCTGTATATTCAAAATAATGTATGTGAATATTGGCTATAGGCGAAGCGTAATCTACAACTGCATATTTTACTTTTTATTTATTTGTTTGGTTGTTATGTTTGTCAATCCTTGTGTTGGGGGGGTGAAAAAGAAAATAAAATTGTGTTTCTGTAATTGTTCTACTTGGAACTAATAAATAAATAAATAAATAATATATATAAAAAGAATGATTGATGGAGGCCATTGTGTTCTTGGGGATCTTCAACACTTCAAGGGGCTCCCGAGTGGTGCAACAGTCTGAGGCACTGCATCAATGCTAGATGCGTCACTACAGACCCTGGTTGGATTCCAGGCTATATCACAACCGGACATGATTGGGAGTCCCATAGGGCTGCGCACAATTGGCCCAGCATATTCGGGTTAGGCAGTCATCGTAAAAACATTATTTGTTCTTAACCGACTTGCCTAGTTAAATAAAATAAACACTGCAGAAGTGTTTTGGTTCCCTCCCCAGATCTGTGCCTCGACATAATCCTTTCATGGAGTTCATACGGACAAATGTGTCTGAATATTATTACACATGTAGAAAAGTTGTACAACTGAATGCATTCAACTGAAATGTGTCTTCCACATTTAACCCAACCTCTGAATCAGAGAGGTGTGGGGGGCTGCCATAATCGACATCCACGTCTCTGGCGCCCGGGGTTCAGTGTGTTAACTGCTATGCTCTGGGGCCCGGGGTTCAGTGTGTTAACTGCTATGCTCTGGGGCCCGGGGTTCAGTGTGTTAACTGCTATGCTCTGGGGCCCGGGGTTCAGTGTGTTAACTGCTATGCTCTGGGGCCCGGGGTTCAGTGTGTTAACTGCTATGCTCTGGGGCAGAATTACATTTTTTTTTCCTTGTCAGCTCAGGGATTCGATCCAGCAACCTTTTGGTGACTGGCCCAATGCTCTAACCATTAGGCTACCTGTACGTATTCATATCAGTAGGCTGTGCAATACAAAATGGGAATAAAACTATTCTAAAAGTATCTCATAAGTCAAGAAAAGTATGAGCTATATCATCCTCTCACTATCACAAGGGTTAGTAACTACACAGACTAATTTCATAGAACTTTAAAACACTGGCAGTTTGTCTACTTTACTTCCTTAGTCTACTATCTGATCACTCCAGACAGCCCAGTTAATAAAACAAATGCTGGCAATACTGGTGTCAAACCATGCAAGTGTCAGTAGTAGAAGTCGACCGATTAATCGGAATGGCCGATAAATTAGGGCCGATTTCAAGTTTTCATAACAATCGGAAATCGATATTTTTGGGCACCGATTTAAAAAAAAAAATTGTATACATTTATTTAACTCACCAAGTCAGCTAGGAACACATTCTTATTTTCAATGGCGGTCTAGGAATGGTGGGTTAACTGCCTTGTTCAGGGGCAGAACGACAGATTTTCACCTTGTCAGCTTGGGGGAGCCAATCTTGCAACCTTAAAGTTAACTAGTCCAACGCTCTAACCACCTGGTTACATTGCACTCCACGGGGAGCCTGCCTGTTACGCGAATGCAGTAGAAGCCAAGGTAAGTTGCTAGCTAGCATTAAACTTATCTTATAAAAAAACAATCAATCTATCATAATCACTAGTTATAAAGACACATGGGATGATTTAACAAAAGCGCATTTGCGAAAAAAGCACAATCGTTGGACGACTACCTAACCATAAACATCAATGCCTTTTTTAAATCAATACACAGAAGTATATATTTTTAAACCTGCATATTTAGCTAAAATAAATCCAGGTTAGCAGGCAATATTAACCAGGTGAAATTGTGTCATTTCTCTTGCATTCATTGCACACAGAGTCAGGGTACATGCAACCGTTCGGGCTGCCTGGCTCATTGCGAACTAATCTGCCAGAATTTTATGTAATTATGACATAACATTTAAGGTTGTGCAATGTAACAAGAATATTTAGACTTAGGTATTTTATCTAATGGGTGGTATCCCTAACGGTTTCATATTTCACTGAAATAATAATCGTTCTGTTTTCGAAATGATAGTTTCCGGATTCGACCATATTAATGACCAAAGTCTCGTATTTCTGTGTGTTATTATGTTATAATTAATTTGTGCGTTTTTGCCAGCAGCTCTTCGCAAGCACATGACTTCAAGCCTATCAGCCTTATCGCTGGTGTAACCAATGTGATATGGCTAGCTAGTTAGCTGGGTGTGCGCTAATAGCGTTTCAAACGTCACTCGCTCTGAGATTTGGAGTAGTTATTGCCCTTTCTCTGCAAGGGCCGCGGCTTTTGTGGAGCGATGGGTAACACTGCTTCAAGTGTGGCTGTTGTCGTTGTCTTCCTGGTTCGAGCCCAGATAGGAGCGAGGAGAGGGACAGAAGCTATACTGTTACACTAGCAATACTATTGTGCCTATAAGAACATTCCAACAGTCAAAGGTGTATGAAATACAAATGGTATAGAGAAAAAAGTCCTATAAATGCTGTATTAATTACAACCTCTTACCTTGGAATATTGAAGTCTCATGTTAAAAGGAACCACCAACTTCCATATGTTCTCATGTTCTGTGCAAGGAACTCAAACGTTAACTTTTTTACAAATGGCGCATATTGCACTTTTAGTATAATATACAGTTGTAGATAATGCAGATTACTCTTCGACTAGAGCCAATATTCACATAAAATATAGAGAATATACATTATTTACAGTTCCAATGCTTCTACAATATCATCAGTTTGCAAAAACTCATAAAACAGATCCCAAATATTATGAAACTCTGGGGCTTTCTTTTTCACTATATAAGTACATTTTTCAAGAGCCAGGCTTGATGTTAATTATTTTAACCAATGACCAAGTGAGGGGGAACTGACATACTTCCAGCGGCGCAGGTCATAATCCAGGCACTTGTCATCTCCCGTCTGGATTAAACTCGCTGTTGGCTGGGCTCCCTGCCTGTGCCATTAAACCCCTACAACTCATGTCTGGTTTCAACCTTATCTCACGTCACCCCGCTCCTCCGCTCTCTCCACTGGCTTCCAGTTGAAGCTCGCATTACAAGACCATGGTGCTTGCCTACGGAGCTGTGAGGGGAACGGCACCGCAGTACCTCCAGGCTCTGATCAGGCCCTACACCCAAACAAGGGCACTGCGTTCATCCACCTCTGGCCTGCTCGCCTCCCTACCACTGAGGAAGTACAGTTCCCGCTCAGCCCAGTCAAAACTGTTCGCTGCTCTGGCCCCCCAATGGTGGAACAAACTCCCTCACGACGCCAGGACAGCGGAGTCAATCACCACCTTCCGGAGACACCTGAAACCCCACCTCTTCAAGGAATACCTAGGATAGGATAAAGCAATCCTTCTCACCCCCCCTTAAATGATTTAGATGCACTATTGTAAAGTGGCTGTTCCACTGATGTCAGAAGGTGAATTCACCAATTTGTAAGTCGCTCTGGATAAGAGCGTCTGCTAAATGACTTAAATGTAAATGTACTTCTCCAACACTTAGTTTTTGCATAACTAAAACCAAATTGAACATGTTTCATTATTTATTTGAGGCTAAATTGATTTTTATTTATGTATTATTTTAAGTTAAAATAAGTGTTCATTCACTATTGTTGTAATTGTCATTATTACAAATAAATCACTTTTAATTTTTTTTTACATTTTTTTCATTTTAAAATCGGCCGATTAATCAGTATCGGCTTTTTTTGGTCCTCCAATAATGGGTCGACCTCAAGTCAGTAGCATGAAATACCATCTACCTTCTAATTGAAACAGTTCGACTGCAACATTTCATGCAGTGGGAAGTTGGAATAAACAACACACACTTACAGTGGGGAGACCAAGTATTTGATTCACTGCCGATTTTACAGGTTTTCCAACTTACAAAGCATGTAGAGGTCTGTAATTTTTATCATAGGTACACTTCAACTGTGAGAGACAGAATCTAAAACAAAAATGCATAAAACCACATTGTATGATTTTTAAATAATTAATTTGCATTTTATTACATGACATAAGTATTTGATCACCGACCAACCAGTAAGAATTCCGGCTCTCACAGACCTGTTAGTTTTTCTTTAAGAAGCCCTCCTGTTCTCCACTCATTACCTGTATTAACTGCACCTGTTTGAACTCGTTACCTGTATAAAAGTCACCTGTCCACACACTCAATCAAACAGACTCCAACCTCTCCACAAAGGCCAAGACCAGAGAGCTGTGTAAGGACATCAGGGTTAAATTTTAGACCTGCACAAGGCTGGGATGGGCTACAGGACAATAGGCAAGCAGCTTGGTGAGAAGGCAACAACTGCTGGCGCCATTATTAGAAAATGGAAGAAGTTCAAGATGACGGTCAATCACCCTCAGTCTGGGGCTCCATACAAGATCTCACCTCATGGGGCATCAATGATCATGAGCAAGGTGAGGGATCAGCCCAGAACTACACTACAGCTCTCTTCAGGTCAATGACCTGAAGGTCAATCAGGTCAATGACCTGAAGAGAGCTGGGACCACAGTCTCAAATAAAACCATTAGTAACACACTACGCCTTCATGGATTAAAATCCTGCAGCGCACGCAAGGTCCCCGTGCTCAAGCCAACGTATCTCCAGGCCCATCTGAAGTTTGGTAATGACCATCTGGATGATCCAGAGGAAGAATGGGAGAAGTTCATGTGGTCTGATGAGACATAAATAGAGCTTTTTGGTCTAAACTCCACTCGCCGTGTTTGGAGGAAGACGAAGGATGAGTACAACCCCAAGAACACCATCCCAATCGTGAAGCATGGAGGTGGAAACATAATTCTTTGGGGATGCTTTTCTGCAAATGGGACAGGACAACTGCACCGTATTGAGGGGAGGATGGATGGGGCCATGTATCGCGAGATCTTGGCCAACAACCTCCTTCCCTCAGTAAGAGCATTGAAGATGGGTCGTGGCTGGGTCTTCAAGCATGATAACGACCCGAAACACACAGCCAGGGCAATTAAGGAGTAGCTCCCGTAAGAAGCATCTCAAGGTCCTGGAGTGGCCTAGTCAGTCTCCAGACCTGAACCCAATAGAACATCTTTGGAGGGAGCTGAAAGTCCGTGTTGCCCGGCGACAGCCCTGAAACCTGAAGGATGTGGAGAAGGTCTGTATGGAGGAGTGGGCCAGAATCCCTGCTGCAGTGTGTGCAAACCCGGTCAAGAACTACAGGAAACAAGTTCTGCTTTTCTGATGTATCAAATACTTATGTCATGCAATAAAATGCAAATTAACTTAAAAATCATACAATGTGATTTTCTGGATTTTTGTTTTAGATTCCGTCTCTCACAGTTGAAGTGTACCTATGATACAAATTAGACCTCTACATGCTTTGTAAGTGGCAAAACCTGCAAAATCAGCAGTGTTTCCGGTTCCGGGTTGGAGCGAGCGGTCGCATCTACACATCGGTCCGCAGGTAGTATAACTTTTCATAACTTTTCATTACATTTCATTATAGTACAACGGTTTGATTTGTCTAATCTTAGCAATTTCTTCTTAGCTAGCTACATAGCCGTCTTTGTATCAAAGATAATTGCGTAATTATCGTATTTCGTCGTCCTAACGTAGTCTACACTGCTTTCTGCCCAGCAGCTAGCTAACGTCCACTAGCACAGCAGCTAGCTAACGTCCACTAGCACTGTAGAAACTATTACACTCAATGACTCGATTAGTGTAGTGTTAGCTAGCTACATAGTTGTCTTTGCTGTCTTCGTATCCAAGGTAATTGTGTAGCTTAGAGTGTGTAGACTTAGAGTGATTATCTTAATTTACCGAGGTTAGCTAGCCAGCTATTTGTCGTCCTTAACGTAGGAGTCACTTGTAGCTAGCTAGCCAACAGCTAGCCAACGTCTTCCGAATTGAACTTCAACAACCCGGTCAACATTCCGCCTCGCTCCACAGGTAGTATCACATTTTCATTTCACTTCATTACAGTACAACGGTTTGATTTGTTTGATCGTAGCTAGCTAGCTACTTAGCCGTCTTTGTATCTAAGACAATTGTGTAGTCTGGAGCGATTTTCTAGGTTAGCTAGCCAGCTATTGTCGTTCTTTTAACGTAACGTTACGTAATCAACACTGCTAGCTAGCCAGCTAGCCCCCGAATAGCAGCACTGTAGAAACTATTACACTCGACGGAACGACTTGATTAGTGTAGTGTCAACAACGTAGCCACTGCCAGCTAGCCTACTCCAGCAGTACTGTATCATTTCAATCATTTTAGTCAATAAGATTCTTGCTACGTAATATGCTTAACGTTCTGAACATTCGATAAGTGTAGTCCACTTGTCATTCCAATCTCCTTTGCATTAGCGTAGCCTCTTCTGTAGCCAGTCAACTATGTGTCTATCTATCCCTGTTCTCTCCTCTCTGCACAGACCATACAAACGCTCCACACCGCGTGGCCGCGGCCACCCTAATCTGGTGGTCCCAGCGCGCACGACCCACGTGGAGTTCCAGGTCTTCGGTAGCCTCTGGAACTGCCGATCTGCGGCCAACAAGGCAGAGTTCATCTCAGCCTATGCCTCCCTCCAGTCCCTCGACTTCTTGGCACTGACGGAAACATGGATCACCACAGACAACACTGCTACTCCTACTGCTCTCTCTTCGTCCGCCCACGTGTTCTCGCACACCCCGAGAGCTTCTGGTCAGCGGGGTGGTGGCACCGGGATCCTCATCTCTCCCAAGTGGTCATTCTCTCTTTCTCCCCTTACCCATCTGTCTATCGCCTCCTTTGAATTCCATGCTGTCACAGTTACCAGCCCTTTCAAGCTTAACATCCTTATCATTTATCGCCCTCCAGGTTCCCTCGGAGAGTTCATCAATGAGCTTGATGCCTTGATAAGCTCCTTTCCTGAGGACGGCTCACCTCTCACAGTCCTGGGCGACTTTAACCTCCCCACGTCTACCTTTGACTCATTCCTCTCTGCCTCCTTCTTTCCACTCCTCTCCTCTTTTGACCTCACCCTCTCACCCTCCCCCTACTCACAAGGCAGGCAATACGCTCGACCTCATCTTTACTAGATGCTGTTCTTCCACTAACCTCATTGCAACTCCCCTCCAAGTCTCCGACCACTACCTTGTATCCTTTTCCCTCTCGCTTTCATCCAACACTTCCCACACTGCCCCTACTCGGATGGTATCGCGCCGTCCCAACCTTCGCTCTCTCTCCCCCGCTACTCTCTCCTCTTCCATCCTATCATCTCTTCCCTCTGCTCATACCTTCTCCAACCTATCTCCTGATTCTGCCTCCTCAACCCTCCTCTCTTCCCTTTCTGCATCCTTTGACTCTCTATGTCCCCTATCCTCCAGGCCGGCTCGGTCCTCCCCTCCCGCTCCGTGGCTCGACGACTCACTGCGAGCTCACAGAACAGTGCTCCGGGCAGCCGAGCGGAAATGGAGGAAAACACGCCTCCCTGCGGACCTGGCATCCTTTCACTCCCTCCTCTCTACATTTTCCTCCTCTGTCTCTGCTGCTAAAGCCACTTTCTTCCACTCTAAATTCCAAGCATCTGCCTCTAACCCTAGGAAGCTCTTTGCCACCTTCTCCTCCCTCCTGAATCCTCCTCCCCCTCCCCCCTCCTCCCTCTCTGCAGATGACTTCGTCAACCATTTTGAAAAGAAGGTCGACGACATCCGATCCTCGTTTGCTAAGTCAAACGACACCGCTGGTTCTGCTCACACTGCCCTACCCTGTGCTCTGACCTCTTTCTCCCCTCTCTCTCCAGATGAAATCTCGCTTCTTGTGACGGCCGGCCGCCCAACAACCTGCCCGCTTGACCCTATCCCCTCCTCTCTTCTCCAGACCATTTCCGGAGACCTTCTCCCTTACCTCACCTCGCTCATCAACTCATCCCTGACCGCTGGCTACGTCCCTTCCGTCTTCAAGAGAGCGAGAGTTGCACCCCTTCTGAAAAAACCTACACTCGATCCCTCTGATGTCAACAACTACAGACCAGTATCCCTTCTTTCTTTTCTCTCCAAAACTCTTGAACGTGCCGTCCTTGGCCAGCTCTCCCGCTATCTCTCTCAGAATGACCTTCTTGATCCAAATCAGTCAGGTTTCAAGACTAGTCATTCAACTGAGACTGCTCTTCTCTGTATCACGGAGGCGCTCCGCACTGCTAAAGCTAACTCTCTCTCCTCTGCTCTCATCCTTCTAGACCTATCGGCTGCCTTCGACACTGTGAACCATCAGATCCTCCTCTCCACCCTCTCCGAGTTGGGCATCTCCGGCGCGGCCCACGCTTGGATTGCGTCCTACCTGACAGGTCGCTCCTACCAGGTGGCGTGGCGAGAATCTGTCTCCTCGCCACGCGCTCTCACCACTGGTGTCCCCCAGGGCTCTGTTCTAGGCCCTCTCCTATTCTCGCTATACACCAAGTCACTTGGCTCTGTCATAACCTCACATGGTCTCTCCTATCATTGCTATGCAGACGACACACAATTAATCTTCTCCTTTCCCCCTTCTGATGACCAGGTGGCGAATCGCATCTCTGCATGTCTGGCAGACATATCAGTGTGGATGACGGATCACCACCTCAAGCTGAACCTCGGCAAGACGGAGCTGCTCTTCCTCCCGGGGAAGGACTGCCCGTTCCATGATCTCGCCATCACGGTTGACAACTCCATTGTTTCCTCCTCCCAGAGCGCTAAGAACCTTGGCGTGATCCTGGACAACACCCTGTCGTTTTCAACTAACATCAAGGCGGTGGCCCGTTCCTGTAGGTTCATGCTCTACAATATCCGCAGAGTACGCCCCTGCCTCACACAGGAAGCGGCGCAGGTCCTAATCCAGGCACTTGTCATCTCCCGTCTGGATTACTGCAACTCGCTGTTGGCTGGGCTCCCTGCCTGTGCCATCAAACCCCTACAACTCATCCAGAACGCCGCAGCCCGTCTGGTGTTCAACCTTCCCAAGTTCTCTCACGTCACCCCGCTCCTCCGCTCTCTCCACTGGCTTCCAGTTGAAGCTCGCATCCGCTACAAGACCATGGTGCTTGCCTACGGAGCTGTGAGGGGAACGGCACCGCAGTACCTCCAGGCTCTGATCAGGCCCTACACCCAAACAAGGGCACTGCGTTCATCCACCTCTGGCCTGCTCGCCTCCCTACCACTGAGAAGTACAGTTCCCGCTCAGCCCAGTCAAAACTGTTCGCTGCTCTGGCCCCCAATGGTGGAACAAACTCCCTCACGACGCCAGGACAGCGGAGTCAATCACCACCTTCCGGAGACACCTGAAACCCCACCTCTTCAAGGAATACCTAGGATAGGATAAGTAATCCTTCTCACCCCCCTTCCCCCTTAATGATTTAGATGCACTATTGTAAAGTGGCTGTTCCACTGGATGTCAGAAGGTGAATTCACCGATTTGTAAGTCGCTCTGGATAAGAGCGTCTGCTAAATGACTTAAATGTAAAATGTAAATGTAGTTGTTCTCCCCACTGTAGGTAGATAAAACCTACTCTTACCATGAGAAACAGATTTCCCAATCTTCTCCTCCTCTTCTTCATCTTTAATGTTGACATTCAGCTCCAGTGTTTGACTGCAGTCTTCCAGCTTCACTGATGCCATCTCTGGATTCTGCAGAGCAAACTGGACTCCACTGTTACAATCAGGACCCAGTGACTCTAGGTTTGAACTCAGTGTGGAAGGAGAGAGGCAGGTTGGGTTTGTCCTCACTGTTGATGTTACCGGCCTCAGACTTAATCTGAGTTGGCCAGTTGTAATAAAGAGAAACAGACACAAAAAGTTATTGTCTTCACAGTTCTGGCTCTTTCTTTATGCTTAGGTTCAGGAACTCCACAATACTGTTGAGTTAATATTCTATAAGAGGAACATGAGCTCAAACAGTAGAAATTTGAGGTGACGGTACTCAGCTCGGATGAGCTCCTGTCCAAGTCAAGTACTGATCTCATTTCAATAGATCTGGTAGCTAAGCATTGACAAAACATTAATTAATTCACATTAGACAAAGTATAGCCTTTAAAGTAGGCTACACAACTGTAAATGCACTTAATCTATAGTAGATTTCCCGAATTCACATAAATGACTCACTGATAATCATTACATTTAGCTCCAAAACTGTAGTGAAAACGTAAAATTGTCTCTCTGCTGCACCCTCACTGCATGCACTGAAGTCCGTTGATGCAGACCGAGTGGGATCCGCCATTTTACCATCTCGTGAATTTGACACAAAACCAAAAACGTCATGTAAAACGAACCCAGAAATCTCAAATAGACTAATCCTAAATGAAATTACCTTTGACGAAATTATATACATCCACTCAGACTAACCTAAAGTCTCTATATGACAAGTTATCACGTTCACCCACGCGGTTTGACACAAAAAATAGCACATAAAACCTTTATCAAACGTGATAATACCTTGACGTATTTGTTACCTAGCATGTTATGACATGTTCTTTCGATATTATAACGTGCTATTACATACCAGTAGTAATACATTTGAAACGGACACAGAAGTTGTCATCTTGACTACACAATTCTGGCGCATCCTTTATTCAGAAGAATGATGTGCGCCTGCGCGGAACTTCCTGTTCCCCACTACCAGTTTCTCAACCCAGAGACGTAACATCGCGAGACTTCAGAGAAGCTTGTGAAGCGGACCAAGCGGTAGGTTTGACAAGTCAATGAGAGAAGTGAACAATTCTGATACTTTTGCAGCGGCTCATCGGGATCCTAATAAATACCAAAAAGATTCAGTCGGCACACACTTGAAACATGGCCATTCTTTTATCAATTTCATAACTGCAGTGGCTTATTCACAATAGCTAACACAACGTTTCATATATCATAGCATCACAGTTAGCCTCGTGGTTAGAGCTTTGATCCCTGATCTGACAATGTAAAAAATCTGTCATTCTGCCCCGGAAGAAAGCAGTTAACCCACTGTTCCTTAGTAGGCCGTCATTGCAAATAATAATATTTTCTTAAATAAAGTTTTAAAAATCACAGGAGGAGGCAGACCTCGGTAAAGTTGGTCTTATGTTCAGACATAAATTTGCCAAAATCAACTGATTCATTGTCACAGAAATAAAGTTGGTTTATTCTATAATAAAAGTCTCGCATTAAATCTATCAAATGTAATATAAGACTGTATAAATTAAAAACTAATTCACCGTTTGTCACAGAAACATCAAACTATGTATGATTTATTCTATAAATGTCTAGTATACCTTTACAACTTTTGCTTTGAGTAGAAATTCCCGTTTTGCTTTGATAGAAATACATAAAATCTCAAAATTGCATTTAAAGATGAAAATATCAACTAATTCTGTGATTGATCAGCCAGGTCGCAGTTGCAAATGAGCTGACCTGGTTAAATAAAGGTGAAATAAAATATTTGTAAAAATTCTCGCAGAAAAACGAGAATATGCAATTATTTAAAATAACTTAAAATAAATGTTGATTTAAAGTGCAATTTGTTCTATATGAAGTTAGACAATGTTTACATAAAGTTGTACAATGTTTACATCTTAAATTGTATGTCAAATCAATATTTACAATCTTAAAATGTATGTTGAATGTCAGAATGTGTGAATATAAAACGAACTTTACCTCGGTAGTAGGCAGATACCATTCTTCAAACAGTAAAACTGATTGACTTTCCATCTACTACAGGGTTTAGTGCTCCAACCACTCCAGGAATCTTCTGCTCAAGACGACGAACCTCAATATCCAACGAAACTCCAGATATAACATCTTTAATAGGTGCCCTGCTCCGAAATGATATACAAAATATAATATACATAATATAATAAAATATATTGATTTAAAATAAAAAAATAAACGAATATATTTTTAGATATTCTGATATAGACAGAATGACTGAAAAATGTAAATTGTAAAATGTAAACGTTTTTTTTATGTAAAAACCTGTAATTTCAAATAATTAGTTTACAATATCACAACGGAATTTATTACAATTTATAACAGTCATGCCTCAAAACTGGGAGAAGCAGAAAAAGCAAGTCATTAACCCGATATTTGTTCCTCAAAACGGTAACAACGACACGAGGATCATTGTAAGCAACAACATTTTTGAAAACGTTTGTAATGTGATAAGGTTGATATATGAATTATTAGTTTCTGTTAATGTCGCAAACTATTTTCTCTCGGCTAACATTTGCAACTCTGTCTGGATACTTGCATGCTAACTAACGTTAACACTAACTTAGCTGCTCTAGTTTACTATGGTCATGTCCATCTGGCCAGGATAAACAAAGCAGTAATGTTGTATTTCACCAAAAACATTTTATTTTATTATACACATGAGAAAAAAAGAATTCATGTACAAACATTATTTTTCATTACATTTTTGTCATTTAGCAGATGTTTTTATCCAGAGAGACTTACAGGATAAATAATAGTTAATTGGCTTGCTCAAGGGCACAATGACAGATTTTTCACCTAGTCGGCTCGGGATTCAAACCATCAACTTTTCAGTTACTGGCCCAACACTCTTAACCGCTAGGCTACCTGCCGCCAGATCAATTATCTTCAATACAGTTATTCAAATACATTCATCCTCAATGACAAAAATAATACATCTAGTATTAAACACAAGTAGTCAATTTCATAAACACAAGTCGTTAATTCATAGCCTGTTAATCATTAAACAAAAGTTGTTTAGTAATATAAAATAATCCACCCAAACTAAAGCTAAAAACTGATTACACCATAATTATCTGATATACACTGAGTGCACAAACATTAGGAACCCCCCTTTGTCCTCAGAACAGCCTCAGTTCACCAGGCCATAGACTGTCCAAGGAGTTGAGAGCGTTCCACAGGGATGATGGCCCATGTTGACTCCAATGCATCCCACAATTGTGTCAAGTTGGCTGGGAGTGGATCTCTACTCCGAATAGCTTGTTCTATCTCCTCCCACAGATGAACAACTGGATTGAGATCTGGTGACTCGTCAGGCCACTGCAGTAAACTGAATTCACTGTCATGTTCTTGGAACCATTCCTGGAACAGCCTTGTGGCGTAATCCTGCTGAAGAAATCTATTTGCAGATGGATACACTGCTGCAGTGAAGAGAGGCACCTGATATTCTTTAGATATCCTGTAGCATTCAAACATCGTTCATCTTTTATCAAGGGGCCCAATGTGTGCCCTGAAAACACACCCCAACCATCACACCACCAGCCTGTAATGCTGACACACAGTATGGAAGCATGTAGTGGTGTAAAGTACTTAAGTAAAAATTATTTAAATAAGGTATCATAACTTTCACTCAAGTATGACAGTTAGGTACTTTTTCCACCACTGGATGTATGTACTCGTGGTTTCCTCCATACCCCAGTCCTCCCATCAGTATGAAACAGCAGGAACAGGGATTCATCAGACCAGGCAATAGGTTTCCAATTTTCCGGTGTCCAGTGTTTTCATTCCTTAGCCCACCTGGGTTCACCTGGTCAGTCTGTCATGGAAAGAGCAGGTGTCCTTAATGTTTTGTACACCCAGTGTATGTTGTGTCTACCAGCTCATTCTCACAGAAAACTGTAGAGGGAAGCAGTACCACCCAGTCAACCATCAGACGCTATAGTGAGACGCCTCACAGTGGACATTCAACCCTAAGGGCAAATCCAAGATCTCAGTATCTTTACAGTAGAAGCAGTAGAAGCTAACAAAACACACAACCTGAGCACACTGATCAGTAAAGTAAAGAAAGGCTAACATTCTAGAACGCTCCCTTTCCTCTGCACAGTTCTCTCACAGTGAGAAACAATAGGATTGCAATAGAGTGTTGACAATTATTTTATGAAATTAAAATTAAGTGATTGAGTGACTAATCTCAGCTGGTCTGAGAGAACTGACAAGGACTCTCTCCTTTATGTATACAATGGTGTCTTTAAATGGCCCAATCTGTAGAATCTCCTCTCACTGTCAGTGCAGTGATAAGGCTTCTCTCAAGGGTGTATCGGTTTTTGTGTCTTTTCATTGCCCAATCTGGAGAAACTCTTGCTACATTAAGAGCAGAAGTAAGGCTTCTCTTCTGTGTGTGTTCCTCGATGACCCTTTTAGCTCAGCTGTAAATCAGATTAGTGGTAAGGCTTCTCTCCTGTGTGTGTTCTCTGATGAACTTTTAGGTCAGTTGATGTTGTGAAGCATTTTCCACATTCAGAGCAGGAGTAAGGCTTCTCTCCTGTGTGTGTTCTCTGATGAACTTTTAGGTCAGTTGATGTTGTGAAGCATTTTCCACATTCAGAGCAGGAGTAAGGCTTTTCTCCTGTATGTATACGTTCATGTCTTCTTAAGTTTTCCAGTCGAGAGAAACTCTTTCCACAGTCAGAGCAGGAGTAAGGCTTCACTCCTGTATGTATACGTTTATGTGTTTTTAAGTGGCCCAGTCGAGTGAAACTCTTTCCACATTCAGAGCAGGAGTAAGAATTCACTCCTGTATGTATTCGTTCATGTGTTTTTAAGTCACCCAGTCGGGAGAAACTCTTTCCACAGTACGAGCAGGAGTAAGGCTTCACTCCTGTATGTATACGTTTATGTGTTTTTAAGTTTCCCAGTCGAGAGAAACTATTTCCACAGTCAGAGCAGAAGTAAGGTTTCACTCCTGTATGTATACGTTCATGTGTTTTTAAGTGGCCCAGTCGAGAGAAACTCTTGTCACAATCAGAGCAGGAGTAAGGCTTCACTCCAGTATGTATACGTTCATGTGTTTTTAAGTCACCTAGTCTAGAGAAACACATTCCACAGACAGAGCAGGGGTAAGGTTTCACTCCTGTATGTATACGTTCATGTGTTTTTAAGTTGCCCATTCGAGAGAAACTCTTTCCGCAGTCAGAGCAGGAGTAAGGCTTCTCTCCTGTGTGTATTCTCTGATGAACTGTCAGAGACCTTGATGTCGTGAATCTCTTCCCACAGTCAGTACAGGGATACAGATTCTCTCCTGTGTGTATTTTAAGGTGTTTTTTTAGCTTTGATAGAATTGGGAATATCTCCTCACAATGTGGGCAGTGGTGAGACCTCTTAGCTCTGTGACCTTCCTGCTGTTGCCCTCTGGATGTAGAGAATGTCTCAACATGGTCTCCTGTGTGAACAACATCAGAAGAACCAGTCAGTTGGTAGGCTGTACAACACAGGGAATAAAGCTATGAGGGCTGTCCCGACAATTTTTTTTATCCTGGTCAAACAAGTCTTTTCTTTCAGCCAATCAAATGTTTACATTTTAAAACATGTATTTTTCCATATATATGTGTTTGAATAAAATCAACTATATGTAGGCTACTGAGCTTGTCTGCTCCTTTAAGCACTGCGATTTAAAAATGAAGACACACAAAATACTCATGAGGGATCCAGAGATCAATATAGCGTAACCAGAATAAAATAAATCTGTTCTCGACTCTCCTCCTCCCGCTGCTGCGTTATGATTTTGATTTCATTTATAATAAAGTCTTTATATCTCAAATCAATATCATGTGGTTAATCAAAATTATATCTAAATGAGGCGTCCCGGGTGGCGCAGTGGTTAAGGGCGCTGTACTGCAGCTCCAGCTGTGCCACCAGAGACTCTGGATTCTGTCGTAACCGGCCGCAACTGGGAGGTCCGTGGGGCGACGCACAATTGGCCTAGCGTCGTCCGGGTTAGGGAGGGTTTGGCCGGTAGGGAAATCCTTGTCTCATCGCGCACCAGCGACTCCTGTGGCGGGCCGGGCACAGTGCGCGCTAACCAAGGTTGCCAGGTGCACGGTGTTTCCTCCGACACATTGGTGCGGCTGGCTTCCGGGTTGGATGGCGCTGTGTTAAGAAGCAGTGCAGCTTGGTTGGGTTGTGTATCGGAGGACGCATGACTTTCAACCTTCGTCTCTCCCGAGCCCGTACGGGAGATGTAGCGATGAGACAAGATAGTAGCTACTAAACAATTGGATACCACGAAATTGGGGAGAAAAAGGGGTCAAATTAAATAAGACGGTTAATGTGATTGGATGTTAATTATTTGACAAGGCTACCTGTATTTGACATTGTGTTGTTATTTCGCTGAACACCAGATGGTTGAATTTTATTTTTGGCAGTGAAACAAGGCTACTCAGGAGAGAAAAAAAACTCACCCAAATGTATAGCCCAGTTGTAAAATATAAAATGTATAGCCCAGTTGTAAAATATAAAATGTATAGCCCAGTTGTAAAATATAAAATGTATAGCCCAGTTGTAAAATATAAAATGTATAGCCCAGTTGTAAAATATAAAATGTATAGCCCCGTTGTAAAATATAAAATATAAAATGTATAGCCCAGTTGTAAAATATAAAAGTTGTAAAATATAAAATGTATAGCCCAGTTGTAAAATATAAAATGTATAGCCCAGTTGTAAAATATCAAATGGACTGTTTGAAAATGTGAAGTAAAATATAAAATAGCCCCGTTGTAAAATATAAAATGTATAGCCCAGTTGTAAAATATAAAATGTATAGCCCAGTTGTAAAATATAAAATGTATAGCCCAGTTGTAAAATATAAAATGTATAGCCCAGTTGTAAAATATAAAATGTATAGCCCCGTTGGAAAATATCAAATGGACTGTTTGAAAATGTGAAGAAAAAAAAAAGAAAAAAAATATATATATATATATATATATTATACACTGTTCAAAAAAATAAAGGGAACACTAAAATAATTCTGAATGAATGAAATATTCTTATTAAATACTTTATTCTTTACATAGTTGAATGTGCTGACAACAAAATCACACAAAAATGATCAATTGAAATCAAATTTATCAACCCATGGAGGTCTGGATTTGGAGTCACACTCAAAATTAAAGTGGAAAATCACACTCCAGGCTGATCCAACTTTGATGTTATGTCCTTAAAACAAGTAAAAATGAGGCTCCGTAGTGTGTGTGGCCTCCACGTGCCTGTATGACCTGCCTACAACGCCTGGGCATGCTCCTGATGAGGTGGCGGATGGTCTCCTGCGGGATCTCCTCCCAGACCTGGACTAAAGCATCCGCCAACTCCTGGACAGTCTGTGGTGCAATGGAGTGGATGGAGCGAGACATGATGTCCCAGATGTGCTCAATTTGATTCAGGTCTAGGGAACGGGCGGGCCAGTCCATAGCATCAATGCCTTCCTCTTGCAGGAACTGCTGACACACTCCAGCCACATGAGGTCTAGCATTGTCTTGCATTATGAGGAACCCAGGGCCAACCGCACCAGCATATGGTCTCACAAGGGGTCTGAGGATCTCATCTCGGTACCTAATGGCAGTCAGGCTACCTCTGGCGAGCACATGGAGGGCTGTGCGGCCCCCCAAAGAAATTCCACCCCACACCATGACTGACCCACCGCCAAACCGGTCATGCTGGAGGATGTTGCAGGCAGCAGAACGTTCTCCACGGCATCTCCAGACTCTGTCACGTCTGTCACGTGCTCAGTGTGAACCTGCTTTCATCTGTGAAGAGCACAGGGCGCCAGTGGCGAATTTGCCAATCTTGGTGTTCTCTGGCAAATGCCAAACGTCCTGCACGGTGTTGGGCTGTAAGCACAACCCCCACCTGTGGACGTCGGGCCCTCATACCACCCTCATGGAGTCTGTTTCTGACCTTTTGAGGAGACACATGCACATTTGTGGCCTGCTGGAAGTCATTTTGCAGGGCTCTGGCAATGCTCCTCCTGCTCCTCCTTGCACAAAGGCTGAGGTAGCGGTCCTGCTGCTGGGTTGTTGCCCTCCTACGGCCTCCTCCACGTCTCCTGATGTACTGGCCTGTCTCTTGGTAGCGCCTCCATGCTCTGGACACTACGCTGACAGACACAGCAAACCTTCTTGCCACAGCTCGCATTGATGTGCCATTCTGGATGAGCTGCACTACCTGAGCCACTTGTGTGGGTTGTACACTCTGTCTCATGCTACCACTAGAGTGAAAGCACCGCCAGCATTCAAAAGTGACCAAAACATCAGCCAGGAAGTATAGGAACTGAGAAGTGGTCTGGTCACCACCTGCAGAACCACTCCTTTATTGGGGGTGTCTTGCTAATTGCCTATAATTTCCACCTGTTGTCTATTCCATTTGCACAACAGCATGTGAAATTTATTGTCAATCAGTGTTGCTTCCTAAGTGGACAGTTTGATTTCACAGAAGTGTGATTGACTTGGAGTTACATTGTGTTGTTTAAGTGTTCCCTTTATTTTTGTTGAGCAGTGTATATATATTTAAATTAAAATGACACAAATCTAAAAGTAACTTCTATTGCCATTGTCAAAACTAGCTTACATAAAGCCAACAAATAAAAACATCGTAGTCTGCAGGTAGAAAATATCCCGATGAAAATAGATATCCTATGAATCAAATTGGCTATACATGGCCTGTCGGCAAGAAACTTGAAACATTGTATTAACTATTAATTTGGTCTGGCCTGTGCTAACAAACTTGCAGCATTGTATAACATATTTTGGGCCCTTAGAGTTTCCCATGCCAGCGAGGTCCAGACAAACAGCTGTAGGCTATTTTGCGCAAGGGACAAGAAGTAATCAGGTAGGCCTATTTTATGACGTTTCCACCGGATCAGAGCATGACATTTTGGGTGGTTGTCAAAAGGGAGACAGCTGGAAAGATTTTTCAAATAGGCTACGATAAGGAACTATTGTCATTCTTAATGGATGGAACAGACTTTTGCTTACTTTCTGTTTGAGCTGAACATTTTTTATATTTGAGAAACTCCACAGTGACAGTGAGTTAAGACAATCAAAAATAGTATCAGATCCCCAAATGGGCACATTTATAGGCCTACATTTGCACTGAGGCCAGCTAGCCTATAAGCCTACTTCAATGCGTAATCAGGTGTGTGTCCTTTCTCAACATTGACAGGAGCACTCAAACCAAAAGACAGTGAATAAATTGACGACTCGTAAATGGAATGAAATACACCAAAACGTTTCTCACAAGTGTAGCCTAGGTTGTACACTCTACAAACAATGTGTTCACGCATACAATGACAATGGTAAGACTAATAATAATATATTGAATGCATTACCGTAACCAAACAAACATTGTAGATTAGAAATTATGGGAATTAACGGTAGGCTAAATGTATTACTGGTGATAGTGGTGTGCCATCCCCTCTGCAATGGACTAGTCCACCCGGGCGGGCAACGGACTGGTCCACCCGGGCGGGCAACGGACTGGTCCACCCGGGCGGGCAACGGACTGGTCCACCCGGGCGGGCAACGGACTGGTCCACCCGGGCGGGCAACGGACTGGTCCACCCGGGCGGGCAACGGACTGGTCCACCCGGGAGGGCAACGGACTGGTCCACCCGGGCGGGCAATGGACTGGTCCACCCGGGAGGGCAACGGACTGGTCCACCCGGGAGGGCAAAGGACTGGTCCACCCGGGAGCGTAACGGACTGGTCCACCCGGGAGGGCAACGGACTGGGCCACACAGACTCATTTCATATCATCCTCCTATCACTATCACAAGGGTTAGTAACTACACAGACTCATTTCATAGAGCTTTAAAACACTGGCAGTTTGTGTACTTCACTTCTTTAGTCTACTCTCTGATAGCTGCAGATAACCCAGTTGTTCAGGGATGTGTTGTCAGAATTACAGAATTCAACCTCGCTGTTGGCTGGGCTCCCTGCCTGTGCCATCAAACCCCTACAACTCATCCAGAACGCCGCAGCCCGTCTGGTGTTCAACCTTCCCAAGTTCTCTCACGTCACCCCGCTCCTCCGCTCTCTCCACTGGCTTCCAGTTGAAGCTCGCATCCGCTACAAGACCATGGTGCTTGCCTACGGAGCTGTGAGGGGAACGGCACCGCAGTACCTCCAGGCTCTGATCAGGCCCTACACCCAAACAAGGGCACTGCGTTCATCCACCTCTGGCCTGCTCGCCTCCCTACCACTGAGGAAGTACAGTTCCCGCTCAGCCCAGTCAAAACTGTTCGCTGCTCTGGCCCCCCAATGGTGGAACAAACTCCCTCACGACGCCAGGACAGCGGAGTCAATCACCACCTTCCGGAGACACCTGAAACCCCACCTCTTCAAGGAATACCTAGGATAGGATAAGTAATCCTTCTCACCCCCCCCCCCTCCCCCTTAATGATTTAGATGCACTATTGTAAAGTGGCTGTTCCACTGGATGTCAGAAGGTGAATTCACCAATTTGTAAGTCGCTCTGGATAAGAGCGTCTGCTAAATGACGTAAATGTAAATGTAACCTATCAATAGACTGGGTCATAACTTAAGGTCAAATTTATAGATAGAACCTGCTCTTACCAATCTTCTCCTCCTCTTCTTCATCTTTAATGATGACATTCAGCTTCAGTGTTTGACTGCAGTCTTCCAGCTTCACTGATGCCATCTCTGGATCCTGCAGCACAAACTGGGCTCTACTGTCACAATCAGGACCCAGTGACTGTAGGTTTGGACTCCGTGTGGAAGGAGAGGCAGGTTGGGTTTGTCCTCACTGTTGATGTTACCGACCTCAGACTTAATCTGAGTCTGCCTGTAGTAATAAAGAGACATGGACACAAAAGTTAGTCTTGACAGATCTGGCACTTTATTCTCTAAAAATATATTAGATCAGGTCGCTAAACATTGACAACAAACCATTTATTAATTTCCCATTAGACAAAGTGCACACCTTAAATTACACAACATTAGTGTACATAACCTATAGTAGATTTCCTGAATTCACATACATGACTCAAAAAACATTTTGTACATGTTTGCAGTTGTTTTAGGCAGCACTATTCACGATTTTCCTGAATAATCTAGATGCCGGGGTTAAAGACATTTACAAACCATAGCACCCAATTTGAAGAAGGCAATGCTCTGATAATTGGCTGATTGCTCATAACCCATAGGAATCCCCACACAGTTGACTACTTTAAAATGGTAGAAGCCCTCAATGGCAATGTCCATCCTATAACGGGTTACATAGAGGTGGAGTCTTCTCTCCATTTCTATGGATGACACAGACCCATGCTAAAACGTGAGTCTGTCTCTTCCTCTCTGTCTCCGCCCTAACAATGGGAATTGTTATTCCAAGGGTGGGAAGGCAGGGGACAAGCTTTGATCCAAAACAAGCCAATAGAAAAGCATTGGCCTTTTCCTCTAGGATTTACACACACCAAGCCCCTCCCCCTGCATCTCACACCAGCAAAGTCGCAAGATCACCACATGTTCCTCTCTGGCAAGCGGTTTCAACTAGCTGTTTACATTTGTGGTTTGTTCCAAAAGAAGGGCTTATGTGGACATATGGATTCTGGATAATGAATGCTAGTATTAGTACTGCAAGGTGTATTTTAGCCAAATACTATTATAATAGCTCTCTAGTCTGTTTTATAAATGTGCAATAAGCATAAAACACAATTATATAAAAGGTATTGGCAACTCGTTCTCATTTTGAGCTACAAGTTTGGCCACTTGATGTAACATCTGAACAAAGTGGACAGGCTAACATGCTTTTCAAACAGTTGGAGACTGGAGACAGAAGGGTGTGTTCATAACAATTCAACTGTTCAATCTTGTTAGCAAATAGATCCAAGTTGACTGAACTTGTTATATAAAGATTAGCTGGCGAATCACTAGCACGTGGGCTTGAGAGATTGTTGATGAGACAGACCTGTGATCATTTTCTACAGGCTAATGCCTGCAACAAGAAGTTAGTACATTTTTAACAAAGAGTCATTTTCATAGACAGAATTGAAAGCCAGATCAGTGATTATCGCAACAACAAAAAAGCAGGTTCAACTATGTTGATAAAATAATTAATGATTAGTGGGTGTTATGGTTGTGGATGGCTTATATTTAGCCTCGGTATAACTTCACAAGCCCTGAATTCATTAGATTATTGCTGACTGTTTGAAAAGCAGTGTATTCAACCTTTAATTGTACAAGGCTTATTCATAGAGAAACTAAACTGAGATATTTATGGTGAATCGCCTAGAAGTTAGAAAACTCAAGATAAAGCTGTATGATTTTTTGGTCCATATCACCCAGCCCCAAAGGAGAACATTAGAGTAAAGTACAAGACTTTATACTGTACTATACTCTGTACTGTTGTACTCTACTGTACTGAATTAAGCTTTACTTTCCTGTACTCTGCTGAGGTGCTTTCAAATCTTGTGAAATTAGCTATGTTTCTAATAACTTGTCCAGCGATTTTTTTTTGTCCCCATTTAGAAAAAGTTGAAATAGAAAATAAATCCAACAAATTCCTGCTCGGGTGTATTTCCATTTAACCATCTTGTGTGGAAAAAAGAGCTGGACGTAATGACGCACCGCGTATTCAGCAATCATCATTTATTCAAAACACACCGTTTCTATCCTCACTTGTCGGAATAAAGAAACTGACAAAAAGAATCCGCCCATTGAACTTTGGGTCAATGGAAAACTGCCTAATGATGTCTGCGTGATTGGTTCAGAACTGGTCCGGTCTAATGTTTGGGCCAAGTCAAAGACATTCAAAAGACGTCGGTCCGTGTTTACTGCGGTGTATCCTACAGTGTTTACTGGGGTGTATCCTACAGTGTCGGCCTATAACTCTATGAATGTCCATCCATGTGGAAGACCTACCGTTAGTAAAACAGTCAGTTGCATTGGCTTTATTAGTCCTGGTTCCTGTGACTAATCATGTTGTCTATTTAAGCTCTGAATAGGACCATCAGCTCCCCAACTTTATCAGGAGTTATCCTGCAATAGACTGACTGGGAAGGTGATGTTTCACAGTCAAAGTCCTGCAATAAGAGCTAAGAAGATAATATTTGTGTAAACTGTTGATAATAGTTTTCTGTTGGTGTCACCTGTTTCATGGGTGCACAGTCCAACTCGTTTCATAAAGTCATATTAGAATAACCCCAATACAATGATGTGGTCTAATACCCCCACAGTGGGATTTCAGTTTTTTTCAATTTATTTTCAAAATAATTCGTTATTGTAATTCATTGTAAATAAATAATACTCCAACAATGTTCTGCGTTATTTTGTCCAAATATGACATGATTTCACTATTTTGTATCAGTTTATCGCTTTAAGAGGGATGCCTCTATTGTGGCTAGCTTCATATAGGTTGGGACAGGCGGACATCAGGCCTATGTCCAGCTGGAGGACGGAGATGTTGGCCACATCAGATAGAAATGTATTGTGTTGAACAAACATTCCTCTGATTCTAATGAATCATGCCAGTTATATTCAGAGGATTTCTATCTGTAAATTTCCAAAATGTTTTTGTTCTGAACATCTCGAGGCGAAACCCACTGAGCTAACGAACCTGCAAAGCCTAACAAATAAACGTCTTGTGGACCCCGCGCCGTGTGATTTTTAAAAATCACGTTCATCACTCACTCGGTTTGACACAAAACATTTCCCAAACGTTATAATACCTTGATTGGTTTGTTATCTAACACGGCATGACGTTATTTCAATGTTTGACAGTTTAAAAGTGCTATTACGTACCTGTAGTAACAAGAAAAAGGACAGCAGTTCTGGCGTTCTCTTCACTCGAAAGAATAGTGCGCGTCTACCGGAACTTCCGCCCCCCCCCCACTACCACAGTGTACCAGCGACATCTATTGGACTGATGGACTAACTACTGCTAAAGCATGGAGAATGTAAGTGAGATTGATGAGCTTGACAAATAAACCTTGGTTTAAAAAAACTAAAGCGTTGTCTGTTTTAGTGTCTACGTTTTTCAACCTATTACATATGCATTGTAGATGATTGGAAGGCCAAGAAGATCATCAAGAACCTCAGCCACCAGAGACACGGCCTGTTCCCCCTGCTACCATCTATCAGGAGGAGACAGTGCAGGTGCATCATAGCTGGGACCAAGAGAATGAAAGCACTTCTATCTCCAGGCCATAAGACTGTTAAACAGTCATCCTTGATTTGATGTAGAGAATATTGGTGACGTCCCAGTGTGTAGAGGTGTCGTGACATGTATGGAGTAGATAAATACAGATATATATTATTTTGAATGCCTTGAATTAAACAAAAGCATTACATTTACTGTAAAGATAACCCCCCAAAACTATGATGATTCAGTAGATCAATTACAGTTCTCTAGCAGGGCTCCCGAATGGCACTGCAGTCTAAGGCACAGCATCTCAGTGCTAGAGGCATCACTACAGACACCCTGGTTCAAATCTAGGCTGTATCACAACCAGCCATGATTGGGAGTCCCATAGGGTGGCGCACAATTGGCCCAACACCGTCGGGTTTGGCCAGTGTAGGTCATCATTGTAAATAAGAATTTTTTCTTAACTGACCTGCCTAATTAAATTAAAGGTCTCGCTTATGCTGACAAAACTTGCTAGAGAATAGGTCAGATTTAGCGTTGTGATGCTCATTTAATCTACCTGTCTTGTTCAGCTTCAGATAAACACTAAATATTTCACTTAAAATATATATTTTTTGTAATGCATTAAACAAGAGAACTAGTTTTACCAGTACAAATTCATGTACAAACTGTATTTTTCATAGGAAGATCGATTAAGCCGGCTTCAATGGAGCTGCCCAAACATATTCATCATCAATGACTCAAATAACTAATCTAGTTTTAAAATAAAATGTAATAAACACATGTACTTTTGTTTGTTGATGTACAGATTATGTGGTAAGAAAAATGCTCCCCCCAAAACTAATGGTAATAACTGATAATCACACCATCTCTATCTGATACATGTAGTGTCTGCTTGCTCATTACCACAGAAAACTGCAGAGGGAAGCACAACCACCCAGTTAACCAGCCTCACAGAAGATATTCAACCCTAAGGGCAAATCCAAGGTCATATCAACATCTTTACAGTAGAAGCTAACAAAACACACCAAAACTGACAAGGTGAATACTGATCAGTAAAGTAAAGAGAGGCTAATGTTCTATAACGCTCCTTTTCCTCTGCACGGTTCAATCACAGTGAGAAACAATCGGATTACAGTAGATTGTGCAACGATTTATTGAGAATTAAGTGATAGAATGATTTTAATCTTAGCCAGTCAGAGAACAGATGGGGATTCTCACATGTATATGTTGGTGTCCTTTTAAGTTGTTCTGCTAAGAAAAACTCTCCTTTGTGTATACGTTCATGTTGTTTTAAGGTACCCAGGTGAGAGAAACTCTTCCCACAGTCAGAACAGGAGCAGGGCTTCTCTCCAGTGTTGACTGATGAACTGTCAGATCCCTTGATATTTTGCATCTCTTCCCACAGTCAGAGCAGGGATACAGATTCTCTCCTGTGTGTATTTTTAGCTTTGATAGTGTTAAAAAGAAAAATGCTATTGTAGCGTCTATGCAATAAGGAATTGAGACCAAAAGCTCAAGAGAAGTTTAAGAAAGTGTTTAATACCAATGATACAGTCAGCTGAGTGCATGCATATTGAAAGCTCACAACACAGTTTATACTCTTCCCTTATAGGTGTCACCTCCCCAGCTATACATTTTATGGCCCCAATGAGTTTCGCTCTTTTCACCTGTGGAATGTCCATGGTCCTCTCTTTGTTTAGCCAGATGTCAGAATCACAACCCTTCCATCTTCTGTTCTGAGCCTGACCCTGCTCTCTGATCCTAAGCAATTTCCTCTTCTCTGATTGGGTCAACATTTCTAAATTAGCATACACACAGTTTCATGTCCTAAACTCCATTAATACTCACAGTAATTATTCACTAAACAGGATACAAACTAACTACAGTTTAACTTGAAACATGTTACATTTAATAGAATCCATCAGTTCTAAATGTTCCGTTGTCATGCTGTCTGGCAACACTCTTATCCCTTGCGCGCTAGCTAGCCAACTACTATTAACAGTCACATCAAACCATGCAGATAGAATAACAGCAAAGTAACTGCTTCTAATTTAATTTCACCTGGTTTTAAATTGACATTCCTTTGTATATATCCATAAAGATTTTGTGGATTCATGATTTCAACTGGCTGAGACAAGAAGTCAGTCTCGTCCTGACACGTTAATTCTCAATAGGATAGTGCATATCGAATTTCAATATTGAAACGATGTTGCAAAGGTTGAGAGAAAGACACTGACGTTTGTACAACTCCGCCGTTGATGCAAACAACAATGTTAGGCTGAAAGCAGGGAAATAATGTCTAGATGTGTTTTACAGTGGAGATCAAGGTAATGAATTGGCTGGCTGGGCTGATGGGCCAGTGGATGAGCAGGGATCTGTCAGACAGAACAGGAAACAAGATTCCCATTTTTGCATCATCTGTGCTAAACAGTGTTTTTAGAATGGCTTAGAACACGTCTCAACAAATCACAAAGCTTGTTTTGACCAACCCGTTGTAGAATATTTTTGAACAATAGCCTGTATAGAAATCAAAAGCTCTTTGGTGCTGCAGTATGCCTCATTAATTATCATGCACTGTTCTGGTATAAAAACAAATATTTGGATTGTCTCCAGTCGTGTAAAATGATGTAGAATTGCATGAAATTAGTTTCTAAAATGCATTTTTTTATGGAAATAGGATGAGATTCATGCAGTGCTTATCTTATAATAGATATATTTTCACCCCAACCTCGTACACGGTGTTCTGGGAATCCACAACCTTTGACATGTGACGCTTACAAAATGAAGAACTGTTTCTAAAACTGCATATCTAAGGCTCTGGTCTGTTCTAGGAGTGAGGGTAAACAATAGGCATGTTCTCTGCTATCCACTTAATGTTTTAATTATAATTTTGGGTATAGGGGAAAGTCACTTGTTTTTCCCCAAGTGTTCAGAGAGGGTCGGGGAAAAATATATATTTTAGTGAAGGGAGGGGCATACATTTTTATTTCAGAGATACAATTTGCTCCAGGTATCCCTCATTATAAATAACATACAGTCCCTTAGTAGTAAAAAAAATAATACACCCAAATGAATGGAGAAAACGGATCACACCATCTCTATCTGATACATGTTGTGTCTACTATCTCAGTCCCACAGACGACTTCAGGTGGAAGCAGTATATTCAACGCTAAGGGCAAACCCAAGGTCCTCTCAATATTTTTTTTGCAGTAGAAGCTAACAAAACACACCAAAACTGACAAAGTGCACACTGATCAGTAAAGTAAAGAGGATAACATTCTATAACGCTCCATTTCCTCTGCACAGTTCAATGACAGTGAGAAACAATAGGACAACAATAGAGTGTTCTACACTTTCTTCATTTGATCCAATTCACTGTTACCAATTATTTTATGAGATGAGAATTAAGTGATGGAGTGACTTTAATCTAAGCTGGTCCGAGAGAACTGATGAAGCTTCTCTCCTTTTGTTACCAAAAAGGGAGGTTACTTTAAACAGGGGTCCATTGTCAATCCAGCAAAAAATGTTTTTAATCTGCAAAAGGCTTCACTCGTTTGTATCCGTTGGTGTGCTTAAATTGCTCTGTTGAGAGAACCACGCCCCACAGTCAGAGCAGGATTAAGGATTATCTCCTGTGTGCACTCTCTGATGAACTTTCAGAGCACTTGATGTTGCGAAGCATTTCCCACAGTCAGAACAGGAGTACGGCTTCTCTCCCGAATGTATACGATGGTGTGTTTGTAAGTTTCCCAGTCGAGAGTAACTCCCCCCACAGTCAGAGCAGGAGTAAGGTTTCTCTCCTGTGTGCACTCTCTGATGAACTGTCAGAGCACTTGATGTTGTGAAACTCTTCCCACATTCAGAGCAGGGGTAAGGCTTCTCTCCTGTGTGTATACGTTGGTGATTCATTAAGCTGCTGTGTCGAGTGAAATTCTTCCCACAGTCAGAGCAGGAGTAAGGCTTCTCTCCTGTGTGTAAACGTTGGTGTTCCTTTAAGCTGCTGTGTTGAGAGAAACTCTTTCCACAGTCAGAACAGAAGGAAAGCCACTCTCCGGTGTGTGTTCTCTGATGAACATTTAGCGCAGATGATGTTGGGAAGTATTTACCACATCTCTCCTGTGTGTAAACGTTGGTGTTCCTTTAAGCTGCTGTGTTGAGAGAAACTCTTTCCACAGTCAGAACAGAAGGAAAGCCACTCTCCGGTGTGTGTTCTCTGATGAACATTTAGCGCAGATGATGTTGGGAAGTATTTACCACAGTCAGAGCAAGAGTAAGGCTTGTCTCCTGTGTGTATATGTTGGTGTGATTTTACGCTGCTCTGTAGAGAGAAACTCTTCCCACATTTAGAGCAGGAGTAAGGCTTCTCTCCTGTATGTATACGCTGGTGACATTTTAACGTATCAAATTGTGTGAAACATTTTCCACAGTCCGAACAGGAGTAAGGCTTTTCACCTGTATGTAAACGCTGGTGTATTTTTAAGTTGCTCCGTTGAGAAAAACTCTTCCCACAGTCAGAGCAGGAAAAAGGCTTTTCTCCTGTATGTACAAGTTCATGTGCTTTTAAAGTATCCAGTAGGGAGAAACTTTTCCCACAGTCAGAGCAGAAGTAAGTCTTCTCTCCTGTGTGTATATGTTGGTGTATTTTTAAACTGCTCCGTCGAGAGAATCTCCCCCCACAGTCAGAGCAGGAAAAAGGCTTCTCTCCTGTGTGTGTTCTCTGGTGAACTGTTAGGTCAGATGATGTTGTGAAGCATTTTCCACAGTCAGAGCAAGAGTAAGGTTTCTCTCCTGTGTGTATGCGTTGGTGTGATTTTAAGTGGCTTCGTTGAGAGAATCTCCACCCACAGTATGAGCAGGAGTAAGGTTTCTCTCCTGTGTGTATACGTTGGTGTGTTTTTAAGCTGCTCTGTTGAGAGAATCTCAACCCACAGTCAGAGCAGGAGTACGACTTCTCTCCTGTGTGTATTTTTAGGTGTATTTTTAGCTTTGAAAGAATTGGGAAAATCTTCTTACAATGTGGGCATTGGTGAGACCTCTTAGGTCTGTGATCTTCCTGCTGTTGCTCTCTGGATGTAGGGAATGTCTCAATGTTACCTGTGTGAACAGCATCAGAAATAAAAGTCAGTGTGATAAACAGTGATTATACAAAATATTATGAACACCTGCTACTTCCATGACATAGACTGACCAGGTGAAAGCTATGATCCCTTATTGATGTCACTTGTTAAATCACTGTAGATGAAGGGGTGTAGACAGGTTAAAGAAGGATTTTAAAATCTTGAGATAATTTAGACATGGATTGTGTATGTGTGCCATTTAGAGGGTAAATCAGGAAGACAAAAGATTGAAGTGTCTTTGAACGGGGTGTGTTAATAGGTGTCAGGTCCATCGGTTTGTGTCAAGAACTGCAATGCTGCTGGGTTTTTCACACTGAACAGTTTCCCTTATGTATAAAGAATGGTCCACCACCCAAAAGACTTCCAACCAACTTGACACAACTGTGGGAAGCAAAAAGGCCAGCTTTTTCAAGCAGAAATTTGCATCCTCCAAAAGGTTCTGGGACACTGTCAAGTCCATGGAGAACAAGAGCACCTCCTCCCAGCTGACCACTGCACTGAGGCTAGGTAACACAGTCACCACCGATAAATCCATGATAATCGAAAACCTCAACAAGCATTTCTCAATAGCTGGCCATGCCGTCCTCCTGGCTACTCCAACCTCGGCCAACAGCTCTGCCCCCCCACAGCTACTCGCCCAAGCCCTCCCAGCTTCTCCTTTACCCAAATCCAGATAGCAGATGTTCTGAAAGAGCTGCAAAACCTGGACCCGTACAAATCAGCTGGGCTTGACAATCTGGACCCTCTATTTCTGAAACTATCCGCCGCCATTGTCGCAACCCCTATTACCAGCCCGTTCAACCTCTCTTTCATATCGTCTGAGATCCCCAAGGACTGGAAAGCTGCCGCGGTCATCCCCCTCTTCAAAGGGGAGACACCCTGGACCCATACGGTTACAGACCTATATCCATCCTGCCCTGCCTATCTAAGGTCATTGAAAGCCAAGTCAACAAACAGATCACTGACCATCTCGAATCCCACCATACCTTCTCCGCTGTGCAATCTGGTTTCCGAGCCAGTCACGGGTGCACCTCAGCCACGCTAAAGGTACTAAACGATATCATAACTGCCATCGATAAAAGACAGTACTGTGCAGCCGTCTTCATCGACCTAGCCAAGGCTTTCGACTCTGTCAATCACCATATTCTTATCAGCAGACTCAATAGCCTCGGTTTTTCTAATGACTGCCTTGCCTGGTTCTCCAATTACTTTGCAGACAGAGTTCAGTGTGTCAAATCGGAGGGCATGTTGTCCGGTCCTCTGGCAGTCTCTATTGGGGTGCCACAGGGTTCAATTCTCGGGCCGACTCTTTTCTCTGTATATATCAATTATGCTGCTCTTGCTGCGGGCGATTCCCTGATCCACCTCTACGCAGACGACATAATTCTGTATACTTCTGGCCCTTCCTTGGACATTGTGCTATCTAACCTCCAAACAAGCTTCAATGCCATACAACACTCCTTCCGTGGCCTCCAACTGCTCTTAAACGCTAGTAAAACCAAATGCATGCTTTTCAACCGTTCGCTGCCTGCACCCGCACGCCCGACTAGCATCACCACCCTGGATGGTTCCTACCTAGAATATGTGGACATCTATAAATACCTGTCTGGCAAGACTGTAAACTCTCCTTCCAGACGCATATCAAACATCTCCAATCCAAAATCATATCTAGAATCAGCTTTCTATTTCGCAACAAAGCCTCCTTCACTCACGCCGCTAAACTTACCCTAGTAAAACTGACTATCCTACCGATCCTCGACTTCGGTGATGTCATCTACAAAATGGCTTCCAATACTCTACTCAGCAAACTGGATGCAGTTTATCACAGTGCCATCTGCTTTGTTACTAAAGCACCTTATACCACCCACCACTGCGACCTGTATGGTCTAGTCGGCTGACCCTCGCTACATATTCGTCGCCAGGCCCACTGGCTCCAGGTTATCTACAAGTCCATGCTAGGTAAAGCTCTGCCTTATCTCAGTTCACTGGTCACGATGGCAACACCCACCCGTAGCACGCGCTCCAGCAGGTGTATCTCACTGATCATCCCTAAAGCCAACACCTCATTTGGCCTCCTTTCCTTCCAGTTCTCTGCTGCCTGTGACTGGAACGAATTGCAAAAATCGTTGAAGTTGGAGACTTTTATCTCCCTCATCAACTTTAAACATCTGCTATCTGAGCAGCTAACCGATCGCTGCAGCTGTACATAGTCCATCTGTTAATAGCCCACCCAATTTACCTAGCTCATCCCCATACTGTTTTTATTTATTTACTTTTCTGCTCTTTTGCACACCAATATCTCTACCTGTACATGACCATCTAATCATTTATCACTCCAGTGTTAATCTGCTAAATTGTAATTATTCGCCTAGCTCCTCATGCCTTTTGCACACAATGTATATAGACTCTTTACCTCCCTTATCTCACCTCATTTGCTCACATCGTATATAGACTTGTTTATACTGTGTTATTGACTTGTTTATTGTTTACTCCATGTGTAACTCTGTGTTGCTGTCTGTTAATACTGCTATGCTTTATCTTGGGCAGGTCACAGTTGTAAATGAGAACTTGTTCTCAACTTGCCTACCTGGTTAAATAAAGGTTAAATACATGTAAAAAATTTAGTCCACATGGGCCAGACTCCCTGTGGAACACTTTCAAAACATTGTACAGTCCATTAGAGCTGTCCTTGACACCAAGAGTAATCTGTTCTTCCCACCAATCGATTGGCTTAAATTTTTAAATGTGCATTTGATGCAATTGTGCTCAGACTTACAAAACAAAATGACTAGCACCTGTTGTCTCTCTCTCTCTTCCCTGCTCCATCGACCACCACAGAACATCAACAGTGTTCATCACACTGTCCATTGTACTGAAGCTGCAACATAATTACAGCCATTTCTGACTGAAAAGTTATGTTGCTGAAATCCCTCATTTGTTTGGGAAAAACATTCTCTATTCCCTCGCCTTTCTTTGTGAGACATGTATACATTGCATGCATGTGACCAATAGGGCAGGACCTATAGCATATCATAATCACATCAATAAATTGGTTATAACAAACTCAGAACACTTTAACAGCAAAATGGTTGCAGAGGATGTGACAAACTCGAAACAGGATAATGTTTACTGGTTGCTTAGGAGGTAAAGGGGAAGTCAGATGTGTGGAATAAATGTGACTAGTTGTGGAAAATACTGGAGATCAAGAAAAAGAAGGTAAGGAGCAAACACTGAGTGCATATTGGGTGTTCCAAACAGGTAGATTACAAAAATATTCTGACTGTTTGGAACAATGTAAACAACACAAATTATAAGTGTACCAGAGCATCTGTTTTACAGCAAAGACTAAAAACTGTCGCATTCATTCGTGAATTGCAATTTTCAAAAACAGAACGGCTTATTTATTGTTTCACGCTAATTATTCAAGGCTCACTTAAATTTTACTTTAAAAACTAAAATGCTTGATTGCATTTTAAATCATGAATGACTGGTATGCTGTGTGATGACATGGACGAATGACTGATTGATACAGTAGCCAACATAAGTATTGAAATGTCTCAGTAAGTTAAGGTATTATGACAAAACCAAATGCGCTCTTAGGCCTCAAGCTGGATGGTGGTTATACAAGGCTGCTATACTAAGCCTACTAATGATAATGGCATTATCTGATGGTCATAATAATAATTATAACAAGATGGAGATCCAGAAAAAGGAGGGGTTTTAATATGAATATTCTGACCATTTGGAACAGTGTATAGAACATTAAATTAATGAGAAATAATACCAGAGAGGCTGGTTTAATGAAAACATTAAGCATTTATTAAAGCACAGCAAATATTAAAAATAGAAGAATTTGTTAAATTGTTTATTCGACATGTTGCGTGTGGCTTGGTGCTCACGGAATCAGTAGGCTATTAAACAAACAGGCAACACGAGCAGGATCTGTGTTATTTCTGCAGATATATATGGATGATATATAAAGCCAGGCACAATTAACAGTTATGATTATAACAGCAATTTAAGTTGGGGTTTCCTCTCTCACTTCTATTAGACAATAAGGCAAGGGCTGTTTTCTCATCTCCTCCTCCTGCTGCCTCCGCCGCTCTGTTCTCAACACCGATATGCTGGTTAACTTTGCTATTATACACAAAGCAACATGGTCTAGGAAAAGGCGCCAATTCAACAGTGCACTGATGTGTTTCAGAAATGTGAACTAACTCAGTATTAGCAAAGTGTTCTTACTGTTTTGCACACTCTGTACATGCCAAATAAGACATTTTTACATCAGCAGTTGTCACAAAGTGCTTTACAGGAACCCAGACGAAAACCCCAAAGAGCAATCAGTGCAGATGTAGAAGCACAGTGGCTAGGAAAAACTCCCTAGAAGGCAGGAAGCTAGGAAGAAACCGAGAGAGGAGCTTGACTCAGATGGGGTGTCCAGTACTCTTCCAAACATTAGTAGTGAATTTCATACAAGTTGGTCACCGCACTTAAATTGAGCTGCAGGAGACTCACCTCACGAAGCACACATTTTGGTAATTTTGCTTAATTGTAAACAAACACACGTGACTGACTCAAACCCTTGTTTTTGCGAAACTCGTACCCGTAAGCTTCATAATGAAAAATCTTCATTATAAAAGATATATAACGGGCGAAATGATGAACGCGATGTGATTTATCTATTACCTAGTGCACAAGTTGACTACAGGTATTTATATGCTGCACAACAGTAACTGACTCACAAGGCTACGGGATCTTCTCTTTGTGTGCTTGTAAACAAACACCACGTGACTGGGGGACGACGGTAAACTACTTAATAATGTGACAGATTAAATTAAGAAAGCAATGTTCTGTATCTCCTAAAGTATTGCAAATTGACATTAGTCATATAGCAGAACAGTAGCGAGTGCATACATTTTAATATTTTTTTCGCACTGGTCCCCCGTGGGAATCGAACCCATAACTGGGCTACACGTGACCAACATCTACCTTCTCATGGAAACATTTCATCACGAAACAGTTATACTGCAACTTTTCATGCACAGTGGAAAGTTGGAATGAATTACACAAACTTAGTTAGATACAACCTGCTCTTACCATGAGAAACAGATTTTCCAATCTTCTCCTCCTCTTCTTCATCTTTAATGTTGACATTCAGCTCCAGTGTTTGACTGCAGTCTTCCAGCTTCACTGATGCCATCTCTGGATCCTGCAGTGCAAACTGGGCTCCTCTGTCACAATCAGGACCCAGTGACTGTAGGTTTGGACTTGGTGTGGAAGGAGAGAGGCAGGCTGGGTTTATCCTCACTCGCGATGTTGCCGGCTTGTCAGAGAAATTCTATAAGAGAGAGTGCAGATTCTTTCAAACAACACTTTATTATAAGATTAGCTAAAATGGAGCAGTCAACTATGCACGTCAACAGTTGTGCAGTTAAGGCCCAACGAACAGTGACGGGTCTCTTTTATAGAGAAGTACATCCTTTCAGTAGACGTGGCACATAGTGTGTAAAAGGCCATTACTTGTCTGTGCAGATTTAAGATAACACGAGGTTGATAGCCCGAGGTCTCCACCGTCTAACTACATTCCCAACAGTAAACACTATAATGTGCTTCTTTCTGCAAGTTCCCATACATGTGACTTCCTGTAGACAGTAAACCCACGGAATGTCAGATGCTGCCGACGTACCTAACCGATCATAGCTATACGCCCAGTCTTGTGACAAAGTCACACAAAGACAAGTTTGTATCAGATTAGAAAAAACACTAGCATATAACAAGAGACTATTCTTTAAGCAGTAAAACACGGGATAGCATGACAAATTATGCAATTTTCCACTACAGGCCTCAGACTTAATCTGAGTCGGCAAGTCGTAATAAAGAGAAACGGACACAAAAGTTAGTCTTGACAGTTCTGTCACTTTCTTTATTCTCTAAAAATATATCATATTTTTACTTGTTCAATTATCTAATTTCAATAGATCAGGGAGCTAAGCATTGACAACAAAACATTCATTCACATTAGACAACGTTCACACGCGGCAGGGTAGGTTAGTGGTTAGAGTGTTGGGCTAGTAACCGGAAGGTTGCCGGAAGGTCTGTCGTTCTGCCCCTGAACAAGCAGTTAACCCACTGTTCCTAGGCCGTCATTGAAAATAAGAATTTGTTCTTAAACTGACTTGCCTATTTAAATAAAGGTACAAAATAAACACTATAAAACTAGGCTATTAAGCTATAGTAGGTTTCCCAAATTCACATAAATGCATAAATGACGAAAAACATATAGTACATGGTTGGAGTTTGTTTATGGCTGTACTATTTGTAATTGTCTCGCAACCAGAGCGCCAAGTCTAGGTCCAAAAGGCTCCTTAACAGCTTCAAGCCATAAGTTTGCTGAACAATTCATCAAAAGGCCACCTGGACCATTTGCGTTGACACGCAGTCTACCATTCCGCAATACGTTTTATCACAGAGGACAATGTTAGGACTCATCATTGTCGTCTGTATAAAAATGTATGATGGCTCTCTCTGTCTATAAGAAGAGGGCTGCATTCTCTTTTATTTATTTCCAAGCAATTTTACAGAAACTCCCTTCAAATGTAACTTAATTAATGAAGTTAAGAATCATAAGTTACCAAACCCGTTCTCAGGAATGGATAACACTGGCGATCCCTTCAGTCACCATATATTTGGGAAAATCTGCGTTTTGTTTTTTTTGCCCATAATTTGTGGAACATTCTGCAGAGTTCACTGCATCTAGATGTGCTGGCGCCACTCAGGCAGTTTACATTATTGATTGAGGACCTCTATGTAGTTGAATGTGATGGCTTTTATCAAATATGTTTATTTTGTTATTGTGTGCTGAAGTATATTGTTTTATACACATACAGTACCAGTCAAAGGTTTGGACACACCTACTCATTCAAGGGATTTACTTTATTTGTACTATGTTCTACATTGTAGAATAATAGTTAAGACATCAACACTCTGAAATAACACATATGGAACCATGTGGTGACCTAAAAAGTGTTAAAATCATTAAAATATGTGTATATATTTTACATTCTTCAAAGTAGCCACACTTTGCCTTGATGACAGCTTTGCACACTCTTGGCATCATCATGCACAAATGCCAATCGTCGGCTGGAGTGGTGTAAAGCTAACCATTGGACTGTGGAGCAGTGGAAATGCGTTCTCTGGAGTGATGATTCACGGGTTCACCATCTATAGTCTGAGGGACAAATCTGGGTTTGGAGGATGCCAGAGAACGCTACCTGGCCCAAATGCAGAGTGCCAACTGTACATTTTGGTGGAGGAGGAATAATGGTCTGGGGCTGTTTTTCATGGTTTGAGCTAGGCCCCTTAGTTCCAGTGAAGGGACATCTTAATGCTACAGCATACAATGACATTATAGATGATTCTGTTCTTCCAACTTTGTGGCAACAGTTTTGTGGAAGGCCCTTTCCTGTTTCCAGAAATGGTTAGTTGAGATCGATGTGGAAGAACTTGACTGGCCCGCACATTGCCCTGACCTTTACCCCATCGAACACCTTTGGGATGAATTGGAACAAATGGTCTGTTCTATATCATCAATGAAATTAAACATGTACTACTGTGACAAAATGTTTAATGGTATTTTTCATCAGTTGTTTTCTATGAAATGTCATTTCCACCACACTCTGTCATTACCACAACGCTAAGTCATTACCATCATGGTACATATTTTTGTCGCAAAAGTGTATTCAATTACAACTGATATAAATGATTTTTCCCATATGTGAACCTCATATGCTTGTTCTTAAGATAATATTTTACATTACTTTAGAAATTAAGATGTTGATGTGGTAAATACATGTTTCTGAGTATCATCAAGGCATATATGGACATTTAGACATGACAATGATGAATACATCCAAATAGTAAAAAAAAAAAAGTTTTGGAATGTGAAATGTTATATAAAACACTGTAGGCACAATTTCTGTCATTTCCTTCTCAACTAAAATAGCACATTTTATGACATGGTGGTAATGACATTTCCCCTCAGGTATTTGGAGAAACCGATAAAAATATTTATATTCTTAAATAGTTTGGTCTCAGCCACTACTAGATCTTCTTTCCAGATAGAGTGAAGAAGATATTCAGATAGATAAAAAGCACTTTCAACAGGTTTCATTTTCAAAAATATTTAAAATCAACCATATATTTAATAGAACAGGTAGGCCTATTAATAGTGATGTACGGATATAACATTTTTGCCCATACCAATATCTGATATTTTCCTTGACAAAAGAACTGATACCCGAAAACCAATGTAAAAAAAAGCTGCATATTAAGCATTCTAGTACAGTTAAATAGTTAACACCCACACATGGACACAGCGGTCTAAGGCACTGCATCTCAGTGCAAGATGCGTCACGACAGTCCCTGGTTTGAATCCAGGCTGCATCACATCTGGCCGTGATTGGGAGTCCGATAGGGCAGCACACAATTGGCCCAGCCAGCGTCGTCCTGGCAGTCATTGTAAAATAAGAATTTGTTCTTAACTGACTTGCCTAGTTAAATAAAGGTTACACACACCACAAAAGTGTTACCAAAAAGTTATTTTGTTGGCATTTAAGTATGTCTCCATTACCATTAAAACATAATCAAAACCCATTTATTTAACTTACTTCGTTCATTTGTTCAGTCACTTCATTCTCAACCAGGACTTCTATGGAACGCCGTTTGGGTCTTTGCGTGCCAAAAAAGACACAGCAGCTATAGTTAGCTAGCTAACTATTTAGCAAGGTGTCATTATCTAAAATAACCCTAATTTATAAGACAGTTCTTATTTGATTAATGGTGGTCGGACCCATCTATGTGAAGCTAGCCACAATAAGGATTAGCAGCAATAGTGGGCTTTTCAGTTAGCCTTCAAAATAAAAGTCTGGAATAATTCTACTATTTGTATTCACTTGCATCACTTTCAACTACATACTTTTATTTTGAAGGCAAACCGCAAATTCCACTATTGTGCTTAACCCTTATTAACGCTAGCTTCACAACACATAACCCGGTCAAGTCAAGCTCACTAGTTTAAAGAAGCTAGCTGGCTGCTTATAACGTTCAATTTCAATAAGCGAACAAGTGGCAACCTAGCTAATACGTACAAGGATTATGAAAATGACTGCAGTTTTTACTGGACATTGTGTTCAGGCTGGTTGTATTGGTGCTAGTTAGGTTACCAAGTTAAAGCTAGCTACCCCAAAAGTTGCGGTCGAACGAATAATGCTTTATTACCAACGCGGTATTGTAAACACATCGTTCGTGGTCGGTGTTTGCTGACATATTTGTACAGCTTTGACAGTGCTACTGTATCATTTTTGACGAGCAGAGACTCAAACGTCGTTCCATAGTATGTATGTCGTGAAGCTAATAGCAGTGACGCTATTACTGTGTAACTCCGGTAGGGCAACATTGGAAAAATAGCGCATTTAGTTGTGTTAACCGGTGCTTAACCAGTCGGTGAAAGCCAACATCACCCACCGCAGATAACGGTTGATTGTCAAGGGCAATGAATTCCATTATCTTGGATTTAATGGATTTCACCTTTGAGATGTCTTGCTGAAATGTTTACTTGTTGACTGGCAGACATTGTGGGCAAGTTTCGGAATGCTGTATTGCACGTATAGCGCAACATTTTATGTGGCGTCATTACGTCATGTACCTTCGTTATATAGGTATGTACCTCAACTTTGACATCGGTTTTGCACATCTGGCGTTAAACTAGACATCGGCCGTAGCATTTTTAGCCGATATGTTCAAGATATATCATGCATCCCTACGTATTAATATAGACATTGGTGATTTTACCACTGTAATCAGATCAACATTATGTTATGGTCATTGTGCTGCCATCCTGTTAGAAGGTAACAGATTATTTTATTACAATGGTTAAATTGGATTTTCATTGTGTTCAATGGTGTTATTTGCCTCCTAGTGGCGCTTTCTGGTACTTAGAAAGACGACGCAAACAGGAAGTACAGAATTTGTTTTGCACGCATAGAAGCAGCTACAAACAACGCTACGGTGCAGGTCTTTCAATGTAGTTATTTCTTGTCACGCTTCAGCCTTGGAAAAATATTTGTTTGTAAGTTCGATTCCAGCATTTAGCTAATGATGATAATCTTGTTATTGATAGAATTGCTTACATATCAATGTTGGTTGCATTTACTCACAAATTGCAATGCCTTTAATGTATGTCGTCAGCTGTATTACTTTGCTCATGCGTCATGCAAACGAATTGTAAAATATACAATACTGTAGTTTTGTTACTGTTTCTAGTGTAATATGCTTTGTTATTCTACATAGATGGTTATACATTAGAGTAACGAAAGGAGCCAATTACCATATGGTTAACAATTAGCTATGTGGTTTGGCATCATGCCAGATGCATGGTACCTTAGCGCGTGCTTTGTATTTTTGCAACTTCAAATGTTTAATGTACAGCTACAGTATGTCGGTGTGAATTGAATACTAAAGTATATTCTTTTCTGTATTTTGCAGTTTCACAACATAAACGTTTTCAATATATTCATTCAAGAAAAGTCACGCCGTGGGAGTTTTATTGAATACTTAGTTGTTAGCTATCTGTCTAGTTTTGCATGGGAACGCAACTCAAGGGCAGAATAGTCATTGAATTGATTAGCCCACTAACCACGTATTAAATTAATTGGGAAGCTATAGGCTATTTGTTAATAGGATAATTCAAACGTGTGGATATAGGGCTGAATTTGAAATATTCATTGTCTCTGAATTGAAATTATATTTTTGCCCACCAGTGCACCCAGAAGAGGAAACAACGATACAATGTTGTCTAACATCTCTCTCAAACAGCACAAGATGTGATTCACTGTAGAAGCACTGGTCCTCTTACATTTTAATTCCAGGTTGCATATTACAATATTTAAAGGCATATCAGATGGTCCGTTCTGTCCATAACAGTCACACCAAGCATAGGGTTGGTTGGCAAAAGATGGGTAAATAATGTACCCATGAAAACCCTATGAAATAGCTCCTCAATACCATCTGATGTATATATTTAATGTATTACATGAATAGTGACCACAGCCCTTAAAACAATACATTTAAATCATGTTTTACTGTGATTGTTCCACCCTGCTGAATATATTCAATGTATTCTATTTTAAATGTGTCTCCCAGTGCAGAATTATTTCCAGGCTATTATGACACATCTGGCAGTTTCTTCTATGTTTCTAGGTCCAGTACAATAAAATATATACGTTTGGTCACTACCATTCCACGACAATACCATGCTATATTGTTTTCATTGTACTACAATCCTACATTTTTGTACAGGTCTTCACTTCGGAGTGCTTGCTGCATGCCCTTTGCCTCTCTTGACCATGTCGGGCAGGCCGGGCACAACACACAAAGCTCAAGACGCACTCTCCAATTCCCTCTAGTAGCTTCTTTAGCAAGCCTGATAATACATCACTCCCGATAGCCACCAGCAAAAACTCTTGCAGAAATGAAGCAGCCTATACACCTAATCATCAGTGATCTGACATGCTGTATTGCATGGAAACTGTAGGCTACTAACAACAACAGCTGCAAAGTCTAGCTTACTATGGTCCTGTCCCTCTGACCAGGGTAAACAAAGTGGTAATGTTGTGTATTGTATACACAGTATTTCACTTCAAACAGTTTATTTCATTTAATTACAGTGCCTTGCGAAAGTATTCGGCCCCCTTGAACTTTGCGACCTTTTGACACATTTCAGGCTTCAAACATAAAGATATAAAACTGTATTTTTTTTGTGAAGAATCAACAAGTGGGACACAATCATGAAGTGGAGCGATATTTATTGGATATTTCAAACTTTTTTAACAAATCAAAAACTGAAAAATTGGGCGTGCAAAATTATTCAGCCCCCTTAAGTTAATACTTTGTAGCGCCACCTTTTGCTGCGATTACAGCTGTAAGTCGCTTGGGGTATGTCTCTAACAGTTTTGCACATCGAGAGACTGACATTTTTTCCCATTCCTCCTTGCAAAACAGCTCGAGCTCTGAGGTTGGATGGAGAGCATTTGTGAACAGCAGTTTTCAGTTCTTTCTAAAGATTCTCGATTGGATTCAGGTCTGGACTTTGACTTGGCCATTCTAACACCTGGATATGTTTATTTTTGAACCATTCCATTGTAGATTTTGCTTTATGTTGTGGATCATTGTCTTGTTGGAAGACAAATCTCCGTCCCAGTCTCAGGTCTTTTGCAGACTCCATCAGGTTTTCTTCCAGAATGGTCCTGTATTTGGCTCCATCCATCTTCCCATCAATTTTAACCATCTTCCCTGTCCCTGCTGAAGAAAAGCAGGCCCAAACCATGATGCTGCCACCACCATGTTTGACAGTGGGGATGGTGTGTTCAGGGTTATGGGCTGTGTTGCTTTTACGCCAAACATAACGTTTTGCATTGTTGCCAAAAAGTTCAATTTTGGTTTCATCTGACCAGAGCACCTTCTTCCACATGTTTGGTGTGTCTCCCAGGTGGCTTGTGGCAAACTTTAAACAACACTTTTTATGGATATCTTTAAGAAATGGCTTTCTTCTTGCCACTCTTCCATAAAGGCCAGATTTGTGAAATATACGACTGATTGTTCATAGGACAACAGAGTCTCCCACCTCAGCTGTAGATCTCTGCAGTTCATCCAGAGTGATCATGGGCCTCTTGGCTGCATCTCTGATCAGTCTTCTCCTTGTATGAGTTGAAAGTTTAGAGGGACGGCCAGGTCTTGGTAGATTTGCAGTGGTCTGATACTCCTTCCATTTCAATATTAATCGCTTGCACAGTGCTCCTTGGGATGTTTAAAGCTTGGGAAATCTTTTTGTATCCAAATCCAGCTTTAAACTTCTTCACAACAGTATCTCGGACCTGCCTGGTGTGTTCCTTGTTCTTCATGATGCTCTCTGCGCTTTTAACAGACCTCTGAGACTATCACAGTGCAGGTGCATTTATACGGAGACTTGATTACACACAGGTGGATTGTATTTATCATCATTAGTCATTTAGGTCAACATTGGATCATTCAGAGATCCTCACTGAAATTCTGGAGAGAGTTTGCTGCACTGAAAGTAAAGGGGCTGAATAATTTTGCACGCCCAATTTTTCAGTTTTGATTTGTTAAAAAAGTTTGAAATATTCAATAAATGTCGTTCCACTTCATGATTGTGTCCCACTTGTTGTTGATTCTTCACAAAAAATACAGTTTTATATCTTTATGTTTGAAGCCTGAAATGTGGCAAAAGGTCGCAAAGTTCAGGGGGGCCGAATACTTTCGCAAGGCACTGTACACAAGGAAAAAAATGGTTGCTCAGCATAAATTAATGTACAAACATTTTTCATTACATTTTTGTCATTTAGCAGATGCTCTTATCCAGAGCGATTTACAGGAAACATTAAGGGTTAATTGACTTGCTCAAAGGCACAATGATAGATGTTTCACCAAGTTGGCTTGAGATTCAAACCAGCCACCTTTCAGTTACTGGCCCAAGACTCTAAACTGCTAGGCTACCTGCCGCCAGATCAATTAACTTCAATTGTTATTCAAATACATTCATCATCAATGACTAAATAACGAATCTACTATTAAAATACAATTTAATAAACACAATTAGATGATTCATAGCCTGTTCAACATTAAACAAAAGTTGTTTAGTAATATTAAATCATCCACCCAAACTAATGCTGAAAACTGATCATCACACCATCTTTTCTGATATACACTAAACATTAGGAGTTGCACCCCACATCAATTCATCAGGGCATAGAATGTCCAAGGTGTTGAGAGCATTCCACAGGGATGCTGGCCCATGTTGACTCCAATGCTTCCCACAGATGTGTTGGGTTGGCTGGGAGTGGATCTCTACTCTGAATAGCTCCTTCCATCTCCTCCCACAGATGAACAATTGGATTGAGATCTGGTGACTCGGCAGGCCACTGCATGAAACTGAATTCACTGTCATGTTCTTGGAACCATTTCTGGACAAGCCTTGTGGCATGGGGCATAATACTAATGAAAAAAACTATTTGCAGATGGATACACTGCTGCCATGAAGGGAGGCACCTGATTGGCAGTGATTATTTAGATATCCTGTGGCATTCAAACATTGCTCAACTTTTATCAAGAGGCCCAATGTGTGCCCTGAAAACACACCCCAACCATCACACCACCAGCCTGTAATGCTGACACACAGCATGGATGCATGCAGTGGTGTAAAGTACTTAAGAATAAATTACTTAAAGACCTACTTTAATTGTATCTGTACTTTACTATTTTTATTTTTATATAAATATTATATTTATTCATATTGTTGACACACTTTTACGTCAATTCTAGTGTCCAGTGTTTTCATTCCTTAGCCCACTGCAATAGCAGTTTGTTGATTTTTGCTAAAAGCTAATGAGGATCCATAATAAATACACAAAAACTAAATAATTAAGGATCATAGCGTTCAGCTGGTCAGTCTATGTCATGGAAAGAACAGGTGTCCTTAATGTTTTGTACACAGTGTATGTTGTGTCTACTCGCTCATTCCCACAGAAAACTGCAGAGTGAAGCAGTACCACCCAGTCAACCATCAGAATCCATTGTGAGACACTCCACAGAATATTCAACCCTAGGGGCAAATCCAAGGTCAGCTCAATGTCTTTGCTGTAGAAGCTAACAAAACACACCAAAACTGACCAGGTGCTCACTGATCAGTAAAGTAAAGAGAGGCGAACATTCTATAACGCTCCCTTTCCTCTGCACAGTTCTCTCACAGTGAGAAACTATAGGATTACAATAGAGTGTTCTACACTATCGTCATTTGATCCAATTCAACGTTGCCAATTACTTTATGAGATGAGAATTAAGTGGAGTGACAAATCTTAGCTGGTCTGAGAGAACTGATGAGTCTTCTCTCTATGTATACATTGGTGTCATTTTAAATGGCCCAGTCTGTAGAATCTCTTCTCACAGTCAGTGCAGTGATCAGGCTTCTCTCACGTGTGTATCCATTGACGTGTTTTTACATTACCCAATCGGGAGAAACTCTTGCCACAATGAGAGCAGAAGTACGGCTTCTCTTCGATGTGTGTTCTCTGGTGACTTTTTAGCTCAGCTGTTGTTTTAAAACATTTTCTAGTCAGATCAGGGTTAAGGCCTATTTCCTTTATGTTTACCATGGTGTCTTTTTAACTGGCCCACTCGAGAGAAACGCTTTCCACAGTCAGAGCAGGAGTAAGGCTTCTCTCCCGTGTATATGTTTATGTTATTTTAAGTGGTTCAGTTCAGAGACTCTCCCCATAGTCAAAGGAAGAGTAAAGCTTAACTTTTGTGTGTTCTCTGATGAACTATTAACCCAGTTGATGTTGTGAAGCATTTTACACAATCAGAGCAGGAGTAAGGCTTCTCTCCTGTGTGTATCCGTGCATGTCGTTTTAAGTGGCAGAGTAGAGAGAAACTCTTTCCACAGTCAGAACAGGTGTAAGGCTTCTCTCCTGTGTGTATCCGTGCATGTCGTTTTAAGTGGCCCAGTAGAGAGAAACTCACCCCACAGTCAGAGCAGAAGTAAGGTTTCTCTCCTGTGTGTGTTCTCTGGTGAACTTTTAGCCTAGTTGATGTTGTGAAGCATTTTACACAATCAGAGCAGGAGTAAGGCTTCTCTCCTGTGTGTGTTCTCTGATGAACATTTAGCTCAGTTGATGTTGTGAAGCATTTTACACAGTCAGAGCAGGAGTAAGGCTTCTCACCCGTATGTATACGTTCATGTGTTTTTAAGTGGTCCAGTACAGAGAAACTCCTCCCACAGTCAGAGCAGGAGTAAGGCTTCTCTCCTGTGTGTATACGTTCATGTTGTTTTAAGGTGCCCAGTTGAGAGAAACTCTTTCCACAATCAGAGCAGGAGTAAGGCTTCTCTCCTGTGTGTGTTCGGTGATGAACTTTTAGCTCAGTTGATGTTGTGAAGCATTTTACACAGTCAGAGCAGGAGTAAGGCTTCTCTCCTGTATGCACTCTCTGATGAACTGTCAGAGCCTTTAATGATGTGAAATTCTTCCCACCATCAGTATTGGAATACTGATTATCTCCTGTGTGTATTTTTAGGTGTATTTTAAGCTTTGACAGAAATGGGAAAATCTCCTCACAATGTGGGCAGTGGTGAGACCTCTTCGCTCTGTGATCTTCCTGCTGTTGCTCTCTGGATGTAGAGAATGTCTCAACACGGTCTCCTGTGTGAACAACATCAGAAGAACCAGTCTGTTGGTGTGATATACACATCTATTTTATGTAGCCCTTATTACATCAGAAGTTGTCACAAATTTCTTTACAGAAACCCAGCCTCAATCCCCAAAGAGCAAGCAATGCAGATGTAGAAGCAAAGTGGCCACGAAAAACTCCCCAGCAAGCAGGAAACTAGGAAGAAACGTAGAGAGAAACCAGGCTCAAATGGGTGGCCAGTCCTCTTCTGGCTGTACCGGGTAACATATGTATTCATATCAGTAGGCTGTACAATACAAAAGGGAATAAACTGTTTTAAAAGTGGGTAAAAGTCATGAAAATTATGAGCAATATCATCCACTCACTATCACAAGGGTTAGTAACCAGGCTGTATTACATACGACCATGATTGGGAGTCCCTTAGGGTTAGCGATCAATTGGCCCAGCGTCGTCTGGGTTTGGCCGGGGGTAGGCTGACAATGTAAATAATAATTTGTTCTTAACTGACTTGCCTAGTTAAATAAAAAGGTTAAAAAAATACTAATTTCATAGAACTTTAAACCACTGGCAGTTTGTCAACTTCCCTTCTTTAGTCTACTATCTGATCACTCCAGATAGACCAGTTAATAAAACATTCCCTTTAGTGGTGTCAAACCAGGCAAGTCTCAGTCGCATGAAATAATATCTACCTTCTCATTGAAACAGTTCATCATGAAACAGCTCTACAGCAACTTTTAATACACAGTGGGAAGTTCGAATAAATAACAGAACCTGCTCTTACCATGAGAAACAGATGTCCCAATCTCCTCCTCCTCTTCTTCATCTTTAACGTTGACATTCGGCTCCAGTGTTTGACTGCAGTCTTCCAGCTTCACTGACGTCATCTCTGGATCCTGCAGTGCAAACTGGGCTCCACTGTCACAATCAGGACCCAGTGACTGTGGGTTTGGACTCAGTGTGGAAGGAGAGAGGCAGGCTGGGTTTGTCGTCACTGTTGATGTTACCGGCCTCAGACTTAATTCTAGTCGTCCTGTAGTAACAATGAGAAACAGACACAAAAAGTTGTCTTGACAGTTCTGGAACTTTCTTTATACTCTATTAAAATATTTAAACATTTTTGTGGTCAATTATCTAATTCAGTGCTTAACTTGGACTGAAATAGGTGCCGGTACTGTTTATATTTAGATGCAGGAGCTCCACAATACTGTTGAGGTAATATTCTAGAAGAGGAACATGAGCTCAAACAGTAGAACATTGAGGTGCCGGTACTCAGCTCCAGTGAGCTCCTGTCCATCTCATTTCAATAGATCAGGTAGGTCAGCATTGACAACAAAGCATGAATTCATTCAAAATTAGACAAAGTACACGCTACACAAAGTTAACTAAACTTAATCTATAGTAGATTTCTTGGATTTACACTAATTCATAAATTACTCAAAAAACATTTAGTAAAAGGTTGCAGTATGTTTAAGGCAGCACTATTTTCCTGAATGACCTTCACTTCACTGTATTATTTCAAATCAAAAACCAATTGTATTTCCCGTTCACATCATATTAACAATTTATAGACAAAGATAGAAATGGAAGGTGTCTGAAAATTACCAAATAAAAATGTATTTTTGACGCAGACAGAGGACGCTGCGGTTTTCCCAGCTCGTGAAACCGATAACATACAAAACGAGCTCAGAAATCTCAAATAAATGTATTATTTATGAAATGACCTTGAGAAAATGATGTACATCCACTCAGACAAACCCAAAGTCTATGTGGCTTGTAAAAGAGTTATCACGTTCTTCACTTGGTTTGACACAAAAATAACACATCAACCCTTTACCAAACGTATAAAGGATTTGTTACCTTGCATGTTCTTCTAATATCAGGAAGTTTAAACCTGATATTACATACATGTAGTAATAAATAGAAAAGGACATAAATGTTATCATCTTAACATTAGAGTTCTGTCGCTTTCTTTATTGTGAAGAATGGTGCGTGCCTGCCCGGAACTTCCTGTTCCCCCACGACCACAGTGCAGCCACAGATTGAACAAGGAGACAGATATTTCACCAGATGTATAAATGTGAAGAATCCGCTTAGCGTTTCCACTCACTAGCAAATATGGTAGCGAGAGGAAGCCCACTGGCCGGCAGTGGGAGAAGATGAAACGAGATGGATTTTGGCCGACATTCTGCAAATGTTTTAATCAATGAAACATCTTAATACAGTTCTGTTCAAAATCTGTTATGAACAGAGTGGACTAAGTTTTGTAGACTTTACCCTTTGCAAAAGTATACTTTTTTTAATTGTTCAGAAGGAATGTAAAGCGAATTGAGTAATTGCACATGAGCACTTCACAGAGGAGGCATTGCCTAACAGAAATATGCAGATGTGTTCTAGAACGCGCCAATAAGATCTCGCTAGCTCGTGCTTGGCTCTGCCCGCTATGACTCATCTGTTCACATCGGAAATTACTGGTTGCGGTTGTAGGTTGTTTAGTTATAAAGAATCTTTGGTGCAACCATCCGTGCATTCAGTGATTCTTGGGATGGCCCTTCCCCCTTTATATGAGAAGGGTGGTGCTTAATTTGCTGCCGGATCCTCCAGCACCAATTAGTTTTGTTTCCGGGAACCATTTGCCAGGATTAGGTAACCTACCTCGTGGCATATGAATTCCTCATATTGTACAATGTGTTTCTCCTCACACCTGGCCTAGGCTACTGATGGATTAGAGACAAGGTCGTTTATATTGATCTCAGATTCTCAGTGTCAAAGTAGTCTGTCATTTGTTTTTTATGTGTTCTGGTACCTCAGAGCCCCCCAGGTCAACCCCCCTCTTAGACTCACTTTTGGTTCCAGCACCTCCCAATTTCCACATTTTTTATTTCACCTTTATTTAACCAGGTAGGCAAGTTGAGAACAAGTTCTCATTTACAACTGCGACCTGGCCAGGATAAAGCAAAGCAGTTCGACACATACAATGACACAGAGTTACACATGGAGTAAAACAAACATAGTCAATAATACAGTATAAACAAGTCTATATACGATGTGAGCAAATGAGGTGAGATAAGGGAGGTAAAGGCAAAAAAAGGCCATGGTGGCAAAGTAAACACAATATAGCAAGTAAAACAATGGAATGGTAGATTTGCAATGGAAGAATGTGCAAAGTAGAAATAAAAATAATGGGGTGCAAAGGAGCAAAATAAATAAATAAAATACAGTAGGGAAAGAGGTAGTTGTTTGGGCTAAATTATAGTTGGGCTATGTACAGATGCAGTAATCATTGAGCTGTTCTGACAGCTGGTGCTTAAAGCTCGTGAGGGAGATACGTGTTTCCAGTTTCAGAGATTTTTGTAGTTCGTTCCAGTCATTGGCAGCAGAGAACTGGAAGGAGAGGCGGCCAAAGAAAGAATTGGATTTGGGGGTGACTAGAGAGATATACCTGCTGGATCGTGTGCTACAGGTGGGAGATGCTAAGGTGACCAGCGAGCTGAGAAAAGGGGGGACTTTACCTAGCAGGGACAAAACGGATTGCACTGTGATAGACTGCATCCAATTTGTTGAGCAGGGTCTTGTAGATGACATGGAGCCAGTGGGTTTGGCGACGAGTATGAGAAGCGAGGGCCAGCCAACGAGAGCGTACAGGTGGCAATGGTAGGTAGTGTATGGGGCTTTGGTGACAAAACGGATTGCACTGTGATAGACTGCATCCAATTTGTTGAGTAGGGTATTGGAGGCTATTTTGTAAATGACATCGCCAAAGTCGAGGATTGGTAGGATGGTCAGTTTTACAAGGGTATGCTTGGCAGCATGAGTGAAGGATGCTTTGTTGCGAAATAGGAAGCCAATTCTAGATTTAACTTTGGATTGGAGATGTTTGATATGGGTCTGGAAGGAGAGTTTACAGTCTAACCAGACACCTAAGTATTTGTAGTTGTCCACGTATTCTAAGTCAGAGCCGTCCAGAGTAGTGATGTTGGACAGGCGGGTAGGTGCGGGTAGCGATCGGTTGAAGAGCATGCATTTAGTTTTACTTGTATTTAAGAGCAATTGGAGGCCACGGAAGGAGAGTTGTATGGCATTGAAGCTTGCCTGGAGGGTTGTTAACACAGTGTCCAAAGAAGGGCCAGAAGTATACAGAATGGTGTCGTCTGCGTAGAGGTGGATCAGAGACTCACCAGCAGCAAGAGCGACCTCATTGATGTATACAGAGAAGAGAGTCGGTCCAAGAATTGAATCCTGTGGCACCCCCATAGAGACTGCCAGGGGTCCGGACAGCAGACCCTCCGATTTGACACACTAAACTCTATCAGAGAAGTAGTTGGTGAACCAGGCGAGGCAATCATTTGAGAAACCAAGGCTGTCGAGTCTGCCGATGAAGATGTGGTTATTGACAGAGTCGAAAGCCTTGGCCAGATCAATGAACACGGCTGCACAGTAATGTTTCTTATCGATGGCGGTTAAGATATTGTTTAGGACCTTGAGCGTGGCTGAGGTGCACCCATGACCAGCTCTGAAACCAGATTGCATAGCAGAGAAGGTATGGTGAGATTCGAAATGGTCGGTAATCTGTTTGTTGACTTGGCTTTCGAAGACCTTAGAAAGGCATGGTAGGATAGATATAGGTCTGTAGCAGTTTGGGTCAAGAGTGTCCCCCCCTTTGAAGAGGGGGTTGACCGCAGCTGCTTTCCAATCTTTGGGAATCTCAGACGACACGAAAGAGAGTTTGAACAGGCTAGTAATAGGGGTGGCAACAATTTCGGCAGATAATTTTAGAAAGAAAGGGTCCAGATTCCTGGATATTGGAGGGAACTGGAACAAGCTGTCGTACACGTCGATCCGGATCATCTCGAACATGCTCAAGGGGAGACATGTCTGGTGAGTATGCAGGCCATGGAATTGGGACATTTTCAGCATTTTCAATTGTGTACAGATCCTTGCGACATGGGGCTGCACATTGTCACGCTGAAACATGAGGTTATGGAGGCGGCTGAATGGCAGGACAATGTGCCTCAGGATTGTGTTATGGTTTCTCTGTGCATTCAAATTGCCATTGATAAAATGCTGTTGTGTTTGTTGTCTGTAGCTTATGCTTATGCTTATGAGAAATGCTCACTAACAGGGATATAAATGGAACATTTCTGGAATCTTTTATTTCACATCATGAAATATGGCACCAACACTTTACATGTTGCATTAATATGTTTGTTCTGTGCATACAGTTTTATTTTTCATAGAAACTATAATAAGGAAATATCAATTAAACTAAAATCAGCCTGCTTTTATGTTCTAATCAGGTCCCTACACAGGCTGAGAAGGATCCTATAAGAGCAGAACATTATCTGGTGACATTAGTCCTTGTAGTCTTGGAGGCCCAGAAACTTCTCAGCTGCAGATATAATGATGTCCAGCACAATTAATAACTGTGGTTATAAATACTAAAATATCCACCTTTTTTACAATAAATGTATCCAGATCACTTGATTGACGTACAACATTTACAACTGGTTGAGGTGCATCCACCTCCATATCTTCTATAGAACTGTGGCCTCTTGTCCCTATAATTCTCTTCACCTCCTCCACATCAGAGATTTGCTGTACAGTCCTGATCCTTGACACATCAACCTCATTCACCCTAACAGGGCACTCTGGGAATTCGGTAATATGATCCCCATCACAGATGCAACATTTTAAATTCACAAACTCTTCAATAAAAAATGTGTGTCTGCAAACATTTGACATGTGGCCAAACCCTTAACATTTATTACGTGCATCAGGTTTTACACCAACTCTCTTATATATCTTATATCTTATATATCCCAGCTTTACATAGGGTGGTAGATACTCTTCATCAAACATCAATAAGAGATTAACAACGCTCCTTTTTTACATTCTCCATACGGGTCAAAGGACGTGCACTTGTGTTCTTCTTTGGGATTTTGTTGGCGGATCACATCCAACTTTTAGCTGCATCCACCTCCACCTACTGTACTGGTGTGAGGGATTCCACAGCCTACATACATTCAATTCATTGATACATAATTAATACAAAATTGCAAAAGTCCACATGACAAAGTATTCTCTTGTTTCCCAAAGCTCTACACTGGATCTACTACTCGCCAAAAGACTGGCATCACAGACACCTGGAATCTTCCATTTCAACTGCTCCTCCTCAACACTTAAACCTAATCCCAGTATCACTCCTTTCAATGCCACCCTGTTCCAGAGCAATTAGAGTCAAAATTCTTGTCCCCAATCGCGGAATCCGGAGCACCCGCTCCCTCTGGATATCGGAGAAATCATTATGAGTCCACTCCGAGTTACCTTCACCAACTCAACTTCCCTCTACACCAGGGGTGTCAAAGTCAAATGGACGGAGGGCCAAATAAAAAATTTAGCTACAAGCCGAGGGCCGGACTGTTCGAATGTTCATTGAAAATTTTTTAAATGACGCATATAGTCTAGTGAACCTAATTGAACCTACTGAAAACCTAACAAATATATTCCAATATGATCAGATAAATAAAGCAATATTTTCTTATGGCTCTGTCAGTAATCTTTAATTTTCAACAGACACAAAAGACAAATTTCCTTTATATAAAAATCCCCATAACATGAACATTAAATGAAAGAAACCGGTATTCAAGGCACCATCAGTAGCCTATATTTTCTATTTTAGCAAAAGTGGGCTAAATTTACTTCAAAGAAAAAAACAATAATAGCAATTTTCTATCATCCACTCAACTGAAATATTTTTAAAATATAATTGGATTGAAATACAATAAAATAAAGTGCAAAAATCTATTAATCAAAAACAACACTTTGTTTAAGGAGAAGTAACATGCAGTGAAAACAAATATTAAACTTTAACTTTTAAACTTGAACTGAGTAAAAACTCTAAATATGTGATTGCACAGTAATGTTCACTTGTTTGAGGTTGAGGGTGATACTTGGTGGTGTCCCATCTTTTCCACAAGTTCATCAATGTTCGGGGTAAGGCTCTGAGCTGAGGAAATCCTCAGAATTGAGTGGAGGTGTTCAGCAGTAAGTCGACTTCTGTGTGATGTTTTGTTCAGGTTCATCAAAGAAAAAAGTTGTTCACACAGGTATGTGCTGCCAAACATAGACAACGTTTGAGCAGCCTGGATGCGCAGCTGGGGCATTGTGTCGGGGAGGAAACGGGCGAACTCCGCAGCACCCACTGCCGCATATTTTGCCCTCAGTGCATCATTGCATTGGAGGTCAATCAACTCCATTTGGAGGTTTGGTGGTGAGCTTTCCACGTCAACAGCAAATGGGTTACCGAGCAGTTCCAACCTGCTTTTTTGTGCTTCAAAGTCAACAAATCGGCGTCGAAAGTCAGCGGCAAGCATACCTATTTTATCAGCCAACTGTGCGCTCGGGAACGCACTGGTAGAGAGCTTCTCTTTCATGGTCTGGCAGCTGGGAAAGTGGCTCAAATTTTCTTTCCGCATCTGCGTCTCCCACAGAGTCAGTTTGGTTTTAAATGCCTTCACTGTACTGTACATATCAGAGATGACATGATCCCGACCCTGCAGCTGCAAGTTCATTGCATTCAGATGACTCGTAATGTCACACAGAAAAGCCATTTCACACAGAAACATTTCGTCTCGGAGTTGTGTTGTGTCTTTCCCTTTGCTGTCCAAGAACAGACAAAGCTCGAAACATCTTTGAAGCACCTTTCCCTGGCTTAGCCATCGCACCTCTGTGTGATAAGGCAAATCACCATTCCGTTTCTAACTCCGTCAGAAATGCCTTGAACTGGCGGTGATTCAAACCTTTGGCTCTGATAAAGTTAACTGTGCGCGTGATGATGCTCATTACATGCTCCATTTTCAAGGCTTTACCGCACAACGCTTCCTGGTGTATGATACAATGATAAGCTGTCAGCTCACCTGTCGCGTTTTCCTCTTGCATCTTTTCCCGTATCTTCGCCACCAGTCCGCTCCTGTGTCCACACATCGCAGGTGCTCCGTCGGTTGTCAAACCCACGAGTTTTTCCCAAGGCAGCTCCATCTCATTTACACATCTTGACACCTCTTCATACAAATCATGCCCCGTAGTTGTGCCATGCATAGGACGTGCCAAAAACTCCTCTGTCACGCTTAGGCTGGAGTCCACTCCGCGGATGAAAATTGACAACTGGGCAATGTCAGAAATGTCGGTGCTCTCATCCACAGCCAAGGAATATGCAATGAAATCTTTTCCCTTTTTCACAAGCTGCTCTTTTAGATTGATGGACAACTGGTCTACTCTCTCGGCAATGGTGTTTCTGCTCAGACTCACATTTAAAAAGAGTTGCCTTTTTTCTGGGCAAACTTCGTCACAAACTTTAATCATGCAGTTTTTGATGAAATCCCCCTCCGTAAATGGCCGGGCTGATTTAGCGATCTCTTCGCCAAAATAAAACTGGCCTTGACAGCAGCCTGGCCTTGTGATTTGGCTTTTTTGAACAGAGCCTGTCGAGATTTGAGGCCTCGTTTTAATTCCTCTGCCTTTTGTAGCCTTTGTTCCATGTCCATATTCTTGTTTTTGTCCGCGTGTTTCGTTTCATAATGTCGTCTCAGATTATACTCTTTCAGTACCGCCACACTTTCTCCACACAGAAGACACACAGGTTTTCCAGCTACCTCCGTGAACATATACTCCGACTCCCACCTTGTTTGAAACCCCGGTTCTCAGTGTCCACCTTCCGTTTTGCCATTTTTGATGGGTATCTGAAAGTTAATTTTACTGTGATGCTGACGACTGCTGTGCCAATAAATATTGAAATGAAGCAGCCTACTGCTCGGTGCGTCACCGTTGCATTGTGGGAAATGTAGTATTGGTGCGTGTAAAAGATCTGCGGGCTGCCGGCTTGCTGCGGTCTGCGGGCCGGTTCTAATAATAAATCAAGATCATCCCAGGGGCCGTAAAAAACCTTCTCGCGGGCCGGATGTGGCCCGCGGGCCTTGACTCTGACATATGTGCTCTACACTCAGCTCCTTCTCAGGGGTCATCATAGCACTGTCCATCACAGTTAATTCATCCTCTTGTCACGTTCGCTTTCCTCCTGTAGCTCTTAAAAAAGCTCTGTGTGATCCTCCATTCCATATTCCACTACTCTCCTTATTTTCTGGTCCACAATCTTCTCCATCAAATCTTCCAGAAGGCTTCTGCAATCCCCCATTCCTCTTTTTTTGTTCGCCATTAAAAGAATAAGGTTTTATTTAGCTAGGAAAGTCAGTTAAGAACCAATTCTTATTGATAATGATGAGCTACCAGGGATCAAAGGGTTAACTGCCTTGTTCTGGGGCAGAACATCTGATTTTCACCTTGTCAACTCGGGGATTTAATCCAGCAACCTTTTGGTTACTGCGCTAACCACTAGGCTACCTGCTGCCCCACGTAACTCCACACCCCTCTAGCGTTGGGTAGCTGCATATCAATAGAGTATAAATCATAATACCGATAAAACCTAGCAGTCAAACAAGGAAATGGTTCCAACCATTTTTTCACCATTAATTTTTCTCAGAGGATTTTAGAAACACTACAAATAAGGGCTGTGTTTCGTGTAGGCCTACCATGCCTTTCTAAAGAAAGTCAAGTTAACAAAAATGATTTAAAAAATCACAGGCCATTTCGAATCCCACCGTACCTTCTCCACTATGCAATCCGGTTTCTGAGCTGGTCACGGGTGCACCTCAGCCACGCTCAAGGTCCTAAACGATATCATAACCACCATCGATAAAAAAAACAGTACTGTGCAGCCGTCTTCATCGACCTGGCCAAGGCTTTCGACTCTGTCAATCACTGCATTCTTATCAGCAGACTCAACAGCCTTGCTTTCTCAAACAACTGCCTCGCCTGGTTCACCAACTACTTCTCAGAGTTCAGTGTGTCAAATCGGAGGGCCTGATGCCCAGACCTCTGGCAGTCCCTATGGGGGAGCCACAGGGTTCAATACTCGGGCTGACTCTCTTCTCTGTATACATCAATGAGGTCGCTCTTGCTGCTGGTGATTCTCTGATCCACCTCTACGTAGACACCATTCTGTATACTTTTGGCCCTTCTTTGGACACTGTTAACTAACCTCCAGATGAGCTTCAATGCCATACAACACTCCTTCCGTGGCCTCCAACTGCTCTGAAATGCAAGTAAAACTAAATGCATATTCTTCAACCGATCGCTGCCCGCATCCGCCTGTCTGTCTAGGATCACTTACTCTGGACAAATACCTAGGTGTCTGATTAGACTGTAAATTCTCCTTCCAGACTCACATTAAGCATCTCCAATCCCAAATTAAATTTAGAATCGGCTTCCTATTTCGCAACAATGGATCCTTCACTCATGCTGCCAAACATACCCTCGTAAAACTGACTATCCTACCGATCCTTGACTTCGGCGATGTAATTTACAAAATAGCCTCAGCAAATTGGATGTAGTCTATCACAGTGCCATCTGTTTTGTCACCAAAGCCCCATATACTACCCAACACTGTGACCTGTATGCTTTCGTTGGCTGGCCCTCACTACATATTAGTTGCCAGCTCCAGGGCATTTCTAAGTCTTTGCTAGGGAAAGCCCCACCTTAATTCAGCTCACTGGTCACCACAGCAGCACCCAACTGTAGCACACGCTCCAGAAGGTGTACTTCACTGGTCATCCCCAAAGCCAATTCCTCCTTTCTCTGACTTTCCTTCCAGGTCTCTGCTGCCAAAGACTGGAACGAATTGCAAAATTCACTGCATCTGGAGACTAACTTTAAGCATCAGCGATCAGAGCAGCTTACCGATCATTGCACCTGAACACAGCCCATCTGTAAATAGCCCACCCAACATTGTTATTATTATTTTTCTCCTTTGCACCCCAGTATCTCTACTTGCACATTCATCTTCTGCACATCTATCACTCCAGTGTTAATGCTAAATTGTAAATATTTCACCACTAAGGCCTATTTATTGCCTTACCTCCCTAATCTTACTACATTTTCACACACTGTATGTAGATTTTTCTATTGTGTTATTGACTGACGTTTGTTTATCCCATGTGTAACTGTGTTGTTTGTGTCGCACTGCTTAACTGTATCTTGGCCAGGTCGCAGTTGTAAATGAGAACTTGTTCACAACTGGCCTACCTGTTAAATAAAAGAGAAATATATAAATAAAAAACTTTTAGGTTTGGAAATGTACAGTGTCTTGGGGTATGATATGCTGTAGAGCTCAAATACAGACAACAAACACCCGCCAGAGATTGTTGCAATACAATTGGATAATGAGAACCGATATCACCATTGTTAAGCTTCAGAAATTTGACCCGAATACCCCAGACCTGTGTGTTCAAGGCACCTTGTATCATTGCCTGGAGGAATGTTTTGAGATAAATGTTTTGTAGCAAAGATCTTTGAGATAACCTCTACCCCAATACCACTAATCCCTAAACTATACCTCCTAAATCTTTACCCAGATAATATCTCTTTACATAGGAGAGAAAATAAAATGGTTGACCTCTGTCTAAAATGGTTGACCTCTGCTCTCCACTGGAAATATGTCAGTTGCCCCTCACTTGGTCAATGGTTAACATAATTAACGTCAAGCCTGGCTCTTGAAAAATGTACTTATATAGTAAAAAAGAAAGCCCCAGAGTTTCATAATATTTGGGATCTGTTTTGTGTGTTTTTGCAAACTGGTGATATTTTAGAAGCATTGGAACTGTAAATCTGTATATTCTCTATATTTTATGTGAATATTGGCTCTAGTCGAAGCGTAATCTTCATTATCTACAACTGTATATTATACTTTATTTATTTATATTATTGGATTTCTTTATGTTTGGTTGTTATGTTTTCATCTCTCTTTGGGTTGGGGGGGTGAAAAAGAAAATACAATATAGATACAAATAATGATTGATGGAAGCCATTGTGTTCTTGGGGACCTTCAACGCTTCTAGGGGCTCCCGAGTGGTGCAGCGGTCTAAGGCACTGCATCTCAGTGCAAGATGCATCCCTACAGACCCGAGTTCGATTACAGGCTATATCACAACTGGACATGATTGGGATTCCCATAAGGGCTGCTGGCAATTGACCCAGCGTAGTCTGGGTTAGGTTTGGGTCGGCCATCATTGTAAAAAAAAAATTGTTCTTAACCAACATGACTAATTAAATAATAGGTTAATAAAATGTTTTTAAAGAAACACTGCAGAAGTGTTTTGGTTCCCTCCCCCAGATCTGTGCCTCGACATAATCCTTTCATGGACTTCTAATGTGTCAAATGTGTCTGAATATTATTACACATGTAGAAAACCAAGTTGTTACATTTAGATTCAAAACAGTAGTGCAACCGTAAAAATGGTCTCTCCTGCTGCACCCTCACTGCCTGCACTGAAGTCCGTTGATGCAGAGCGAGTGGGCACCGCCATTTTACCAGCTTGTGAATATTTCCTTTCATGGAGTTCTACGGACAATTCCTTCGACCTCACGGCTTGGTTTTTTCTCTGACATGCACTGTCAAATGTGGGATCTTATATAGACAGGTGTGTACCTTTCTAAATCATGTCCAATCAATTGAATTTACCACAGGTGGACTCCAATCAAGTTGTAGAAACATCTCAAGGATGATCAATGGAAACAGGATGCACCTGAGCTCAATGTTAAGTCTCATCGAAAAAGGATTTGAATACTTACATAAATAAGGTATTACTGTTTTTTTATTTTTTATTTTAGAAAATGTGAAAACATTTCCAAAACCGGTGTTTGCTTGGTCAAGGGGTCTAAATTATTCCTGAATGGAAGAGGGGATACCTAGTCAGTTGTACAACTGAATGTATTCAACGGAGGTGTGTCTTCCACATTTAACCCAACCTCTGAATCAGAGAGGTGCGGGTAGCTGCCATAATGGACATCCATGTCTCTAGCGCCCGGGGTTCAGTGTGTTAACTGCCGTGCTCAGGGGCGGAATGACATATTTTTACCTTGTCAGCTCAAGGATTCAATCCAGCAACCTTTCGGTTACTGGCCCAACGTTCTAACCACTAGGCTACGAGTACGTATTCATTTTAGTAGGCTGTGCAATACAAAAGGAGAATAAAAACTATTAAAGTATTTCATAAGTCTTGAAAAGTATGACCTATATCATACTCCACTCACTATCACAAGGGTTAGAAACTACAGACTATATTCATAGAACTTTAAAACACTGGCAGTTTGTCTACTTCACTTCTTAAGTCTCCTCTTTGAACACTCCAGACAGACCAGTGAATAAAACAAATGCGGACAATACTGATGTCAAACCATGCAAGTGTCGGTAGCATGAAATAACATCTACCTTCTCATAGAAACAGTTCATCATGAAACAGTTCTACTGCAACTTTTCATACACAGTGAAAAGTTGGAATGAACAACAAACATCGTTAGATATAACCTGCTCTTACCATGAGAAACAGATGTCCCAATCTTCTCCTCCTCTTCTTCATCTTTAATGTTGACATTCAGCTCCAGTTTTTGACTGCAGTCTTCCATCTTCACTGATGCCATCTCTGGATCCTGCAGTGCAAACTGGGCTCCACTGTCACAATCAGGACCCAGTGACTGTAGGTTTGGACTCAGTGTGGAAGGAGAGAGGCAGGCTGGGTTTGTCCTCACTATTGATGTTACCAGCGTCATACCTGAGTCGGCAAGTAGTAGAAGAGAAACAGACACAAAAGTAATTTTCTTGACAGTTCTGGCACCTTCTTTATTCTTTATTAAATATGTTATATTTGTTCTTGTTCAATTATCTAATTCAGTGCTTGACTTGGACTGAAATAGTTGCCGATACTCATTTTGTGTGCTGGTACTGTTTATATTTAGGTGCAGGAGCTTCATAATACATTTGAGCTAATACTTAACCTGTAGTAGATAAATGCAGAAATTACTCAAAAACTGTTTAGTACGAGGTTAGAGTATGTTTTAGGCTGCACCATGTGCTATTTTCCTTAATAACCTTGTATTCATGGTTTTACTTCAAAAACACAACACAGTCGTGCAACCGTAAAATTGTCTCCCTCTGCAGATGAAGTTTGTTTGGCGCCGCCATTTTAGCAGCTTGAGAATATTTCCTTTCATGGGGCTCTACGGACAATTCCTTCGACCTCATGACTTGGTTTTTGCTCTGACATGCACTGTCAAATGTGGGACATTATATAGACAGGTGTGTGCCTTTCCAAATCACGTCCAATCAATTGAATTTACCACAGGTTGACAACAATCAAGTTGTAGAAATATCTCAAGGATGATCAATGGAAACAAGATGCACCCGAGCTCAATGTCAAGTCTCTTAGCAAAGGGTCTGAATACTTATGTAAATAAGGTATCTGTTTTTAATGTTTTATAAATCTGAAAACATTTCTAAAAACCTGCGTTTGCTTTGTCATTATGGGGTATTGTGTGTAGATTGATGAGGAACGTTTCTTATTTAACCCATTTTAAAATAAGGCTGTAACATAACAAAATGTGGAAAAAATCAAGGTGTCTGAATACTTTCTGAATG
>NW_027003382.1:0-5443 GCF_036934945.1 Oncorhynchus masou masou
AAACATGAAGCCGATATGGCTGACTTACTTTGAACAAAATGTGGTTTCTCACTGACAATTGATATGTACAAACCATAACATATAAGGGGACGACTGAGTGGATAAAGCAGGCAACTCGCGACGTCGATCTAAGACATTAATGAGCTTGTAGTTAGCGGACGGACATAGTGAATATCACTCATTTGATTCAGCATCTTTTGAAAATGTACAGTGACAGAATTCAGAAGTATGGGCCATTCTTACAATATTCTCCCTGTACACCTAGTCAGAACTGTAGGATAAATAAAGGGGCATATAAGCAGACAATGAACACCCTTACAATAATCAATGATTACATTTCTCTTAAACATGCTATATGCTACATGGTACCACCAAGTCAGAACATTAGGCTAAGTTATGAGGGCATAAAGGGACCAAATTATTAGAGTGAGGCTCATGGGCTACTCATAGGTTACTTCACAACATACAACATTACTTTCTTAGCTACAGTATACATATCTTGCTGGCATATGACATCACTTATGCAGCAGCATACATGCCATTTTTGGACTCTTGGAACCTTGTTGAGCTCACTTGAACAAGGTGGTGGCACAGCAGTCCTTGTGGGGAAATTTTGTCATCAAACCTTGTCAAAGTCTGGCATTCTCTGGATTTAGGGTGCTTTCAAGACAACTAGGAACTCAGAAAAAAACAGGGCCAAATCATGTCAGTGATCTTCAGGTTGGGACCTCTAGAAAGAGGCCAGAGTTCGACTTACAATTCTGAAAGGTTGGATGACACTTCAAAACTTGTTTTCCCAGGCGGAGCTCAAGTTCCCAGTTGTCTTGAACTCACTGAAGTCTGAGATTTCCTAGTTCAGAGTTTCCAATTGTTCTGAACGCGGCAGAAGTCATGCTGGATTGACAGCATGCCTAATGTTTTCAACCTCAGGTCCATGGTGTTGAATGTTAATCCTTTTAAGCTTGGAAAATTAGACCCTTAAACCCAGACTTGGACCACACACACCCTCCACAGAATAGCAAGCTAGTGATTGCTTTGCAACGCTTGCAGTGAGTGATTCTTTCCAAACCACTCATTGTTGAATTTTGGATTTCCAACTTCCAATGTTTATGTCCAATGGCCGATCAGCACCAAAGGTTTTACCTATAATTTCTCTTCATATGACAAGGATTGAAAAGTTTGCCAGTAGTTTGTCGACAGGTTCATGATGATGACTGCTTGTCCAGCTTGCTAGCTAAGATTTTAAAGTAGGATGTTGACACAATCAGTCCAATCAATGCAACAGTAGATATGTGATTTGACATCATTTTATCCCGTGGTCAATGGCCTTGAGCCTTCTTGGATGGGCACTTCTAATGTAATTCTGGCAGCACCCAAGGGGCTTGAATTTTCGAGCTCTTCCCGTGGATTTTGCATTGACATAGTGTCCCCATGAGTGACAGAACACTGAGCCAATCACGACACAACTAGAGAACATTACCAAACCCTACTACACTCTATTTTCCGCTGGCTGCACACCAACACAGAAAGCACTGAGCAAGGCTGAAACACCTGCATTTGAGCTGCCCCTTACTCAAGACAGAAAAAGAGACCATCTTTGATTGTGGCTTTATTTACATTGTTTGCAAACTAAAATGTGACACGTATTAATGCCAAAATAACAAGCAAAACAGGCAACAAACACAAAAAAAGTTTGTGTTTGTACAATCATATCAACGGAGCTATACTGAGCCCTCTACATTGTTACACAATTTTAGAGGCACATTGTGTTGTGGTACAGAGCTCTATTTGGCCTCTGCGTGCCTCCGGATGCTTCGCAATTGCATCACACCATCCAAATGGCTCCTCCGACACATTTCAGATCAAGCATTAATTGGTTCGTAGGCAGCATGCACTGGGATGTGTTGATCAGTTGATTGACAGGTGTAGGACTGTAGAACGATAAACTTTCCTCTAATGTGGATGCTCAACAACATTATGTAGCCTATAGTTTGTCATTATAGTTGGCCTTAACCTCAGACACAACACAACTAACGTTATTATGACAACAGAATTAGCCTACTTGTAAGTCTAGCTAATGTATAGCGAACTTGAATTTACAATTACATTTATACACTACATTTAAAGCCTACTTGACTCTTTTTACAAATAATTGACTCTCAAATAATTTGCCACCAGTGCGCTGCAGTAGGGAGGTAAAGTGGAAGTCGAATCATCACTACAGTTGTTTGGCTGTGCCCATAGAAACGCTTGAAAATGAGGTGGATATGTGATAGACATAAGTAAGCTTTCAGAGTTTACTAGGAGTGGTGGGTTGTAGTCATGCGCAGAGAGCAGAGGGTTGGTAAATTGTCATTTATTCTCAAAATGGTCACGCAGGGACGCATAAAACAGACCAGCCCAAACACAGGACCAAACAGTCCGGAGAAAACAAACACGACAACACATCTACCACAACCAACAGAGTAACAATCCCGTACAAACCTAGGTGGACCCTAACAGACTTAAGTAGACATAAATCAAGAAACGAAACAGGGAAGAGGTGCAACCAATAAGACCAAACGAAATGGAAAAAGGGATCAGTGGCGGCTAGTAGACCAGCGGCAACCGCCAGCGCCGGAACAGCGCGCCGCCCGAACAGGCGAGCGCCGCCCGAACAGGCAGGGAGCTACCTTCGGTGGGAGTCGTGACATAATCTCAGAAAAATAAAATCTTGAAATTACCCTTACCTTACATGTTGAAATGACCAATTTTATTTTACCTTTATTTAACCAGGCAAGTCAGTTAAGAACAGGTTGGGGGTTTGAACTTGCAACCTTCCGGTTCCTAGTCCAACACTCTAACCACTAGGCTACCCTGCCGCCCCAATTCATCTGTTGTTTTTTTCCCATCCCGGTACTGGGTTACCTTCAGACAAGTCTTGTGATACTAGTAGGCCTATTTGTGTTTCTATTTATTATGGATTCCCATTAGCTGATGCCAAGTCAGCAGCTACTCTTCCGGCGGACTAGCAGAATGAAGGTACTGTAGTTATATAAAAAAATATAAAAAAATCAACATTGCAATACATGTCAACACATTAAGTGTATGCCATCAGCCCACTACTCTACTATCACATACAGTGCCTTGCGAAAGTATTCGGCTCCCTTGAACTTTGCTACCTTTTGCCACATTTCAGGCTTCAAACATAAAGATATAAAACTGTATTTTTTTGTGAAGAATCAACAACAAGTGGGACACAATCATGAAGTGGAACGACATTTATTGGATATTTCAAACTTCTTAACAAATCAAAAACTGAAAAATTGGGCGTGCAAAATTATTCAGCCCCTTTACTTTCAGTGCAGCAAACTCTCTCCAGAAGTTCAGTGAGGATCTCTGAATGATCCAATGTTGACCTAAATGACTAATGATGATAAATACAATCCACCTGTGTGTAATCAAGTCTCGGTATAAATGCACCTGCACTGTGATAGTCTCAGAGGTCCGTTAAAAGCACAGAGAGCATCATGAAGAACAAGGAACACACCAGGCAGGTCCGAGATACTGTTGTGAAGAAGTTTAAGGCCGGATGTGGATACAAAAAGATTTCCCAAGCTTTAAACATCCCATGGAGCACTGTGCAAGCAATAATATTGAAATGGAAGTAGTATCAGACCACTGAAAATGTACCAAGACCTGGCCGTCCCTCTAAACCTTCAGCTCATACAAGGAGAAGACTGATCAGAGATGCAGCCAAGAGGCCCATGATCACTCTGGATGAACTGCAGAGATCTACAGCTGAGGTGGGAGACTCTGTCCATAGGACAACAATCAGTTGTATATTGCACAAATATGGCCTTTATGGAAGAGTGGCAAGAAGAAAGCCATTTCATAAAGATATCCATAAAAAAGTGTCGTTTAAAGTTTGCCACAAGCCACCTGGGAGACACACCAAACAGGTGGAAGAAGGTGCTCTGGTCAGATGAAACCAAAATTGAACTTTTTGGCAACAATGCAAAACGTTATGTTTGGCGTAAAAGCAACACAGCTCATCACCCTGAACCCCCCCATCCCCACTGTCAAACATGGTGGTGGCAGCATCATGGTTTTGGCCTGCTTTTCTTCAGCAGGGACAGGGAAGATGGTTAAAATTGATGGGAAGATGGATGGAGCCAAATACAGGACCATTCTGGAAGAAAACCTGATGGAGTCTGCAAAAGACCTGAGACTGGGACGGAGATTTGTCTTCCAACAAGACAATGATCCAAAACATAAAGCAAAATCTACAATGGAATGGTTAAAAATAAAACATATCCAGGTGTTAGAATGGCCAAGTCAAAGTCCAGACCTGAATCCAATCGAGAATCTGTGGAAAGAACTAAAAACTGCTGTTCAAAATGCTCTCCATCCAACCTCACTGAGCTCGAGCTGTTTTGCAAGGAGGAATGGGAAAACATTTCAGTCTCTCGATGTGCAAAACTGATAGAGACATACCCCAAGCGACTTACAGCTGTAATCGCAGCAAAAGGTGGCGCTACAAAGTATTAACTTAAGGGGGCTGAATTATTTTGTACGCCCAATTTTTCAGTTTTTGATTTGTTAAAAAAGTTTGAAATATCCAATAAATGTCGTTCCACTTCATGATTGTGTCCCACTTGTTGATTCTTCACAAAAAAAATACAGTTTTATATTTTTATGTTTGAAGCGCAGAGAGCACTCATGCGGTCGCAAAGTTCAAGGGGCCGAATACTTTCGCAAGGCACTGTATGTACTGTATAACACAAAATCCATGTGCACGTGTGTATAGTGAATATGTTATGTCTCAGCCTCCAGTATCTATGCTGCAATAGTCTATGTGCCAGGAGAGCTAGGGTCCGTGTGTTATATATAGTGTAATTCTCCTGTCTTATCTGGTGTCCTGTGCTCCCTTTAATTCTCTCTCTCCTCTCCTTCCCCTCCCTCTCCTCCCTGCTTGCGGCTATGGAACCCTGACCAGTTCACCGGAAGTGCTACCTTGTCCCGGACCTGCTAGTCTCCGACTTGCTCTCCCTCCCTCTCTCTCTACCGCACCTGCTGTCTTGACCACTGAATGCCCGGCTGTGAAAAGGCATCTGACATTTTCTCTGACCTGTTGCAACCCTCTACAATCACTGTGATTATTATTTGACCCTGCTGGTCATCTATGAACATTTGAATATCTTGAAGAACAATCTGGCCTTAATGGCCATGTAATCTAATAATCTCCACCTGGCACAGCTAGAAGAGGAGTGGCCACCCCTCAGAGCCTGGTTCCTCTCTAGGTCTCTTCTGGAGGTCGACCAATTATGATTTTTCAACGCCAATACGGATTATTGGAGGACCAAAAAGCCGATACCGATTATTCGGCCGATTTTCTAAAAATGTATTTGTAATAATGACAATTACAACAATACTGAATTAACACTTTTCTTTTACCTTAATA
>NW_027003383.1:0-5442 GCF_036934945.1 Oncorhynchus masou masou
GTTAAGAACTGACTGATTTACACAGGGTTGAATGCACTATGTCTATCAAACTGCAGGCAGGGTATGGATATACACTTTTAGGGAGATTTGAACCACTTTCGGTTGGTCCAGGAAGCTTAAAATCAACACAGATAGACCTCATAGTGGCCTGATGGACTGTCAACAACGACAGGTTCATACTGGCATTCATAACCCATATAGGCTTCAGGTTGAATTTAGGGGTGCAGGCAATGATGTTCATCTTCAAATAATATTTTCTGCAGGAATCTCTTCGAATGATTTTGCCGAAGATTGTATCACCGCCGGGCTGGGCAACCTATGGTGATGCCATTTTTGTGTTGATTTCAGAATGACATTTGGTGATGGTCCCTCTCCGTTTAAACATATTGCAAATGTACAAAAGTCAGCTAGCTTAAGTCAGTGTCCATCAGTCAATTAGATGTCATTCTGACACCAAACTGATACCAATTGACACCAAGCCAGAGCCGGTTTCAATGCACCTAGTCTTGTGTCTCTGAGACTTTTCTAAATATCGTCATTTTCGTAATGGTAAAAATAGGATGAAGTCATTGCAAATGTACTGAGGCTGTTTCTACCGGTCCGAGAACCTTCTGAGAGCCACGTAACTCACCACACACTATCGGCGTGAGGTCTTGAACAGGTTTCTAAAGTTTCAGAACTCTAGGTCTGACGGTTCTTTTTTTAGCTCAAACAAAGCTAACTATTGCAGGCACTGTCACGCATCTACAGCACCCCAACGCATCCCTCCTTCCATACCTTAAGGGAACATTTCGACATTTCCCGTATGGTTAGTGAGAAAGTCCATATTGGAAATGTACCGTCCCTTACTAGACGTCCGAAAACATTTTTAAAATTCGGGGACGGCGTCGGGCGAGCGGCAGGGCCAGACCTACCGGGAAGTCATCAAATGAACTTTGTCGGCCATTCGGTTTTCGTTTATAAAATAATCAAATTTTGGTCATTTTTCCGCTATGCCGGAAAATCCCACAAGGGCATAAGCAATCATGCAATTTGACAAAACATCACGAATCACGACGGGTCATATCTCGAAAACTGAAAATATTTCGAAACGGTAACTTGGTGACCATAGGTTTATAATAATGGGCATTTATTTGAACAAGATGGTGTCTAGGCCTCAACGGTTTTTGAGTTATGGCCATTTTCTGGGATTAAAGGTCCAAAATGAAAATAGAGAAATGATTTTTTCATCACGTCAAAGTCAAGGAGCCTCCACGGTGTCAATAAAAAAAAATCAGCCATTTATCTATCGTCATTTAACAGAAATCGTACGATGACAGATTTGTGATGTTCAAATATAGGTGTTTTTCAACAGTTACAGATCCAGTTGCAGGGTGTTCATATACGAATATTTTTTAAAGTGTGCTGCGGGCTCTGCGGAATTTCTGTGATTTTCTATGATTTTCTGAAATAACACACACTCACTAAACCCTCCTTAAATAACTCAGTTCTTAACGTAAAGACTTAAAACTCAGGATTCTGTAAAGGCATACCCCAATGAGGATATGAGTTTATTTATAGCTTCCTGTGCCAACAGGAAGTGCCTTAAATGGTGTCATAGTGGCTGTATCCAAGGGTTAAAAAGGTCAGATCTTTTCAAAACTTCATATGTGATTAGGCAACCCTCCTGAACTGTAAAATCAGTCATTTCTCCCAACAGATGTCAAAGAAAAGCTCTCACACACACACACAGCAAGGATGGAGTGACAAAGCGCGGTGTTTAAAGACACAGAGAGCAGGCAATGGCATAAACATAATCCCAAGGCCGTGCCGAGTTCAACGAGATATCCCGCTTGACCGTAGCTCGCTCGGTCTAAGCGCAGCGACCATGAGAAAAGTAGGCCCAATATGAAGCCTGCACCAGAACGTCATTTGATTTTGGGTGACAGCGGCGGAACCGTTAGGTTTAGAAGGACAATTCAAACACAGGACTGTTCCTAAGGTCCTCCCGATCTGTGCAAGCCTAACCTTGATCGTGTGACATTAACTCTTCACAGGTAAGAGCAGGTGTTTACATAAAGGCAGTTTGCATTGACTTCTCTCCCCAGGAATACATTGCCTGCTCCCCTAACACAACCTGGAGTCTATATGGGTTATGAATGCTGTATGAACCTGGCTCTTCGGTACCAGTCCATCAGGCCACTATAAGGTCTACCTGTGGTCTAGGCTTCCTGGGCCAACGGAAGTGCTTAAAATCACCCTAAAAGTGTATATCATACCCTGCCTGCAATTTGATGGACATAGTGCATTGAACCTTGTGTAAATCAGTCATTGCAGCATTAAAGACTTAAACTCATAGCCCAATGAGGATATGTGTTGACTTATAGCTTCCTGTGTCAACCGGAAGTGCCATAATTGGTGTCTCAGGGGCTGTTTGGAACAGTTAAAAAATCAAATCTGTCCAAAACTTCATATGTGTGATTAGGCAACCCCCATGAACTGTAAATCAGTCATTTTTCCCATAAAAATTCAAAGGAAAACTAAATCACACAGATACACAACTTGGATGGAGGGACGTATTGGGGTGCGTAGAGACTGACAGTGCCTCCAATAGTTAGCTTTGTTCGAGCTAAAAAAGAACCGTCAGACCTAGAGTTCCGAAACTTTAGAAACCTGTTCTAGACCTCAGGTCGATAGTGCGTGGTGAGTTAGGAGTGGCTCCAGAATGTTCTCGGACCGAGAAACAGCCTCGTACATTTGCAATGATCAATTCATTTTGACCATTACGAAATGGCGACATTTAGAAAAGTCTCAGAGACACAAGACTAGGTGCATTGAAACCGGCTCGGCCCATAGACACGACCCAACGTTTCTGTCCGATAGCTCATTCAAGGACCCCATAGCAAGGCATGGAAAAAGTGGATTTTCAGCACCAATTAGGGTTTTACTCGGACACCAAATGACCTATCGAGCCGAAACTCGGGATTCGGGGTCGCCTCACATAGGACTACACATAATGTCCGAACTGGCCCCGCAGCTAGAAAGTAACTATGTGTTTTATGTTTTTTACATGGTTTGAACCGAAGGCGTTGTGAATTTTGGGCCAGCTCTGCAGTATGTGATACGGCTCCTAAACGAGTTGGGAAAATTGGGTTTGGTGTCAGTTTGTATCAGTTTGGTGTCAGAATGATATCAAATTGACTGATGGGCAGTGAATTGCAGGTGACTCTTGTCCATTTGCAATATGTTTTAGCGGTGGTACCATCACCAAAAGCGACATTGGAAATCAACCCAAACGAGCGATGGAGAGGTACCAGTATCACTACCCAGCCATCCCGAGGTCATCGGGCCAGTCAATTTGGCATTCCTGCATGATTTTTATAGCATGACAAATTGGTGATGGTGAATGCCCAGTTAACCATATTGCAAATGCACAGTGACTTTGCAAGAGTGAGAAACATCACCAAATGGACATTCTGGAATCAACCCTAACGAGCGATGGAGAGGTACCAGAATCACTGCCCAGCCATCCCAGTTCATCGGGCCGTCAAGTCCTCAATTTGGTGATTCCTGCACAAATATTTCAGTGACTTTGCAAAAGTGAGAAAACATTTGATGTTTTAACAAATATAGTACCATCACCAAATGGACATTCTGGAATCAACCCTAACGAGCGATGGAGAGGTACCAGAATCACTGCCCAGCCATCCCGAGTTCATCGGGCCAGTCAATTTGGCATTCCTGCACGATTTTATAGCATGACAAATTGGTGATGGTGAATGCCCAGTTAACCATATTGCAAATGCACAGTGACTTTGCAAAAGTGAGAAACATAAACAAATGGACATGATGAAATCAACACCACGAGTGATTGAAAGGAACAACAATCACTGCCCGGCCATCCCGAGTTCATCAGGGCCAGTCAATTTTGCATTTCTGCAGGATTTTTGAGCATGTCAAATTTCTTATGACATTTGGCCCCCACAAAACATATGCCTTTGCACAATCAAAACAAAAAAGAAATTATGATAATAAAATATGACTAAAGTATGTTGATACAGTTCTTATATAGGTAATTAAACACAAAATTCAAAGAATTTCGAAAAACGGTCCAGAAAGCACTTTTTTAGGGTGTGTGAAGTTTTTATGAAATTTTGCAATTTTTGACTTTGACTTCTTATGAAATCATGTTCCAAATGGAGAAAACATATGCCTAATGCACAAGTAAAAAAATAAAAATGATGATAATAAAATATGACTAAAGTATGTTGATACAGTTCTTATACGTGTGTAATTTTGACACAAAATTCTAGAGAAAGAATTTCGAATGAAATCATATTGCAAATGGAGAAAAACAGTCCCTGAAAGCACTTTTTTAGGGGGTGTGTGAAGTTTTTATGAAATTTTGCAATTATTGACTTTTGACTTCTGCTTCCTATAAATCATATTGCAAATGGAGAAAACACATGCAATAATGCGCGTGAAAATGTAAATATGATAATAAAATTGGACAAAAGTATATTCATACAGTTCTTACACATGTGTAATTGACAAAAAAAAGCGAAAGAATTTCGAAAAACGGTCCAGAAAGCACTTTTTAGGATTTTTGACAAAAAATCCATTTTTCAAAAATTTGGCTTTGGATGTTGACTTGGAGTTCATTTTCAATATGAAAAACCATGGTGGAGGCGCACACGCCACCTGTTGGATTTTGAAGTGTTACAACTGGCAATAGCCATATGGCATTTGAAGTACATTTTGCATGAATTCACGATTTGGGTGGTATTGGCCATTGTGTACATGGTTTGTACTATGCCAATGGTTTGCCATTCATTTTTGTCCAATACAGGAGGGTATTCCTCATGTTGTGTGTGATTTAGTTTTTCTTGAAAATTTTATGGTAAAAATGATTGATTTACAGTTCATGAAGGCTTCAATTGGCTGCTATTACATGCTGTGAAAGATCTGACTTTTAACCCTTCAAACAGCCCTGTGACACCAATTATGGCATGTCCGCCGTGCGCACGGGGGCTACGGTCACAGCAGGGCATCTCGTTGAATCCTTGGCATCGGCCTAGAGAATATGGAAATGCCATTGCAGGCTCTGTGTGTCTTTAAGCACCGCACTTTGTCACTTCATCCTTGCTGTGTGTGTGTGTCTGTGTGTGTGTGTGAAAGAGAGCTTTTCTTTGACATCTGTTGGGAGAAATGACTGACTTACAGTTCATGGGGGTTGCCTAATCACACATATGAAGTTTTGAAATGATCTGACTGTTTTAACCCTTGAAACAGGCACTATGACACCATTTAAGGCACTTCCGGTTGGCACAGGAAGCTATAAATAAACTCATATCCTGATTGGGGTATGCCTTTACAGAATCCTGAGTTTTAAGTCTTTATGTTAAGAACTAAGTTATTTACAGAGGGTTTAGTAAGTGCTCCCTCCACCATACATGATGCTCC
>NW_027003384.1:0-5442 GCF_036934945.1 Oncorhynchus masou masou
TCTTATTATGTCTGTTCCTGTCCTTTCTCTTCACTCTGTCTCTCTCTGCTGGTCTTATTAGGTTACTCTCTTCTCTCCAGCTGTTCCTCATCTCCTCTAACTAGCTCATTCACCATTCCCCACCTGTTCCCTTTTTTTCCCTCTGATTAGGTCTCTATTTCTCTCTGTTCCTGCTACTTTCGGTGTCAGATTCTCGTTTGTGTTTCTCATGCCAGAAGCAAGCTATCGTCTCGTTTTGCTTCCACCTAGTCCTATTCTGTCGGAGTCTGCCTGGCAGTGCACCCTGCACTCTACTAACTATCTTTTGTTCCATTGACAACGCCGGAAGAGGATCAGCATGCCATTCCTGTTTTTTCATTAAAGAACTCTGTTTCTGTTAAAACCGCTTGGGTCTTCACTCAAGTATATAACAGAAGAATCTGACCAAGAAGGACCCAGCGGCTCCGACCCTTTTCACTCCGCCGTCGAGATCCAGGGGCACGCTACGCAGACACGAGGAGGAATTGTCTGCTGCTCGACATGCTTCCAGGGCCCTGTCTTCCCTATGTCAGGGGAATCGATCCATAACGGATTATTCTATTGAGTTTCGTGACTCTCGTGCCTCTGAGAGTGACTGGAACGAGCCGGCTTTGCTCGCCGTTTTCTGGAGGGTCTCCGCCGAGGTTAAGGATGAGATTCTCTCCCGGGAGGTTCCTTCAGTCTGACTCCTTAATAGCTCTCGCTATTCGCATAGAGCGACGGTTTGATCTTCGTCGAGCTCGTGGAAGGGAGCTTCGCGTTTCCGTTGCCCTCTCCGCATCACAGCCACCTGCTGCATCACTGCCACCTTCCGCCGGCTCGGGTGCCGGTTTGCGCAGCTGGGGCATCTACATGCAGCTGGGGGCATCCTCTGTTCCTGCTACTTTCGGTGTCAGATTCGCTTGCTTTCTGCGCCAGAAGCAAGTTTACTGCCTCGTTTGCTTCCACCTAGTCCTATTCTGTCGGAGTCTGCCTGGCAGGGTGCATCCTGGGCCCCCTACTAACTATCTTTTGTTCCATTGACAACGTCGGAAGAGGATCTATGCCATTCCTGTTTTTTCATTAAAGAACTCTGTTTCTGTTAAAACCGCTTTTGGGTCTTCACTCAAGTATATAACAGAAGAATCTGACCAAGAAGGACCCAGCGGCTCCGGACCCTTTTCACTCCGCCGTCGAGATCCAGGGAGCGATGCTACGCAGACACGAGGAGGAATTGTCTGCTGCTCGACATGCTTCCAGGGCCCTGTCTTCCCTATGTCAGGGGAATCGATCCATAACGGATTATTCTATTGAGTTTCGCACTCTCGCTGCCTCTAGTGACTGGAACGAGCCGGCTTTGCTCGCTCGTTTTCTGGAGGGTCTCCTCGCCGAGGTTAAGGATGAGATCCTCTCCGGGAGGTTCCTTCCAGTCTGGACTCCTTAATAGCTCGCCATTCGCATAGAGCGACGGTTTGATCTTCGTCGCCGAGCTCGTGGAAAGGAGTTTCGCGTTCTCCGTTGCTCCCCTCTCCACATCACTGCCACCTGCCGCATCACTGCCACCCTCCTCCGCCGCTCGGATGCTGAGCCTATGCAGCTGGGGGTTATCCGCATCTCGGCCAAGGAGAAGGAACGGAGAATCACCAACCGCCTCTGTCTCTACTGCGGCTCCGCTGGTCATTTTGTCACCTCATGCCCAGTAAAAGCCAGAGCTCATCAGTAAGAGGAGGGCTACTGGTGAGCGCAACTACTCAGGTCTCTCCTTCAAGATCCTGCACTATCTTCCGGTCCATCTCCGCTGGCCCGGTTCATCTGCTTCCTGCAGTGCCTGATAGACTCTGGGGGGAGGGCTGTTTTATGGACGAGACCTGGGCTCGGGAACATGACATTCCTCTCAGACAGTTAGGGGAGCCTACGGCCTTGTTCGCTTAGATGGTAGTTCTCTCTCAAGATTCAGCGTGAGACGCTGCCTTTAACCCTCACTGTCTCTGGTAATCATAGCGAAACCATTTTTTAATTTTTCGTTCACCTTTTACACCTGTTTTGGGTCATCCCTGGCTAGTGCGCCATAACCCTTCTATTAATTGGTCTAGTAATACTATCCTATCCTGGAATGTTTCTTGTCATGTGACCTGTTTAATGTCTGCTATCCCTCCTGTTTCCTCTGTCTCTTCTTCACAGGAGGAGCCTGGTGATTTGACAGGGGTGCCGGAGGAGTATCACGATCTGCGCACGGTGTTCAGTCGTTCCAAGGCCACTTCTCTCCCTCCACACCGGTCGTATGACTGTAGTATTGATCTCCTTCCGGGAACTACTTCCCGGGGTAGATTATACTCTGTCGGCTCCCGAACGTAAGGCTCTCGAGGATTATTTGTCTGTATCGCTTCGACGCCGGTACCATAGTCTCCTTCCTCCTCTCCCGCCGGAGCGGGGGTTTTTTTTGTTCAGAAGAAGGACGGGTCCCTGCGCCATGCGTGGATTATCGAGGCTGAATGACATAACAGTTAAGAATCGTTATCCGCTTCCTCTTATGTCTTCAGCCTTCGAGATCCTGCAGGGAGCCAGGTTTTCACCAAATTGGACCTTCGTAACGCCTACTATCTGCGCATCAGGGAGGGGGACGAGTGGAAGACGGCGTTAACACTCCGTTAGGGCACTTTGAATACCGGGTTCTTCCTTTCGCCTCGTTAACGCTCCAGCTGTCTTTCAGGCACTAGTTAACGACGTCCTGAGAGACATGCTGAACATTTTGTTTTCGTTTACATGGACGATATCCTGATTTTTTCACCGTTTCTCCCGATTCATGTTCAGCACGTGCGACGTCCTCCAGCGCCTTTTTGAGAACTGTCTTTATGTGAAGGCTGAGAAGTGCACTTTTTCATGCCTCCTCTGTCCCTTTTCTCGGTTCCGTTATTTCCGCTGAGGGCATTAAGATGGATCCCGCTAAGGTCCAGGCTGTCATTGATTGGGCCCGTTCCTAAGTCACGCGGCGAGCTGCAGCGCTTTCTTGGCTTCGCGAATTTCTATCGTCGTTTCATCCGTAATTTCGGTCAGGTGGCAGCTCCCTCACAGCCCTTACTTCTGTTAAGACGTGCTTTAAGTGGTCCGTTTCCGCCCAGGAGCTTTTGATCTTCTCAAGAATCGTTTTACATCCGCACCTATTCTTGTTACACCTGACATCTCTAGACAGTTTGTTGTTGAGGTTGACGGCGTCAGAGGTGGGCGTAGGAGCCATTCTTTCTCAGCGCTCCCTCTCTGACGGCAAGGTCCATCCTTGCGCGTTTTTCTCTCATCGCTTATCGCCGTCAGAACGTAATTATGATGTTGGTAATCGCTGGAACTGCTCGCCATCCGCTTAGCCCTAGGCGACGGCGACAGTGGTTGGAGGGGGCGACTTCTCCTTTTGTCGCTTGGACTGACCATAGGAACCTTGAGTACATCCGTTCAGCCAAACGACTTAATGCGCGTCAGGCTCTTGGGCTCTGTTTTTCGCTCGTTTCGAGTTTATTATTTCTTATCGTCCGGGCTCAAAAACACCAAGCCTGATGCTTTATCTCGTCTCTTCAGTTCTTCTGAGGTCTCCACCGACCCCGAGGGATTCTCCCTGAGGGCGTGTTGTCGGGTTGACTGTCTTGGGAATTGGAGAGGCAGGTAAAGCAAGCATCTCCCGCTCACTCCGCTCGCCGCGAGCTTGTCCTAGGAACCTTCTGTTCGTCTCGTTCCTACGCCCGTCGTTCTTCAGTGGGCCCACTCTGCCAAGTTAGCCGTCACCCCGGCGTTCGGGGGTGGGCGCTCGCTTCCATTCGCCAGCGTTTCTGGTGGCCCACTGGGAACGTGGACGCCACAGCCGATTTGTCGCTGCTTTGTTCGGTCTGCGCAGACTAAATCTGGGAACTCTCCTCCTGCCGGCCGTCTCAGACCGCTTCCCATTCCCTCTCGACCGTGGTCTCACATCGCTTTAGATTTTATCACCGGACTGCCTTCATCAGCGGGAAGACAGTTATTCTTACGGTTGTCGATAGATTCTCTAAGGCGGCTCATTTCATTCCTCTCGCTAAGCTCCCTTCTGCTAAGGAGACGGCTCAGATCATTATCGAGAATGTTTTCCGAATTCATGGCCTTCCGTCAGACGTCGTTTCAGACAGAGGCCCGCAGTTCACGTCTCAATTTTGGAGGGAGTTTTGCCGTTTGATTGGGGCTTCCGTCAGTCTCTCGTCCGGCTTTCATCCCCAGTCTAACGGTCAAGCCGAACGGGCCAATCAGACTGTTGGTCGCATCTTACGCAGTCTTTCTTTTCGTAACCCTGCGTCTTGGTCAGAACAGCTCCCCTGGGCAGAGTACGCCCACAACTCGCTTCCTTCGTCTGCTACCGGTCTATCTCCTTTTCAGAGTAGCCTCGGGTACCAGCCTCCGCTGTTCTCATCTCAGCTCGCCGAGTCCTGCGTCCCCTCCGCTCAGGCTTTTGTCCAGCGTTGCGGCGCACCTGGAAGGGGTCAGGTCGGCACTTTGCCGTAATAGAGGCGCAGACTGTGAGGGCCGCTAATAGCGTAGGACCAAGAGTCCTAGATATTGTTGCGGTCAGAGAGTATGGCTCTCCACTCAGAACCTTCCCCTTAAGACAGCTTCTCGCAAGTTGACCCCGCGGTTCATTGGTCCGTTCCGTATTTCTCAAGTCATTAATCCTGTCGCAGTGCGACTTCTTCTCCAGCGCTATCTTCGTCGCGTTCACCCGGTCTTCCATGTCTCCTGTGTTAAGCCCGTTCTTCGCGCCCCGCTCGTCCCTCCCCCCATCCTTGTCGAGGCGCACCTATCTACAGGGTTCGTAAGATTTTGGACATGCGTCCTCGGGGCCGTGGTCATCAGTACCTAGTGGATTGGGAGGGGTACGGTCCTGAGGAGAGGAGTTGGGTTCCCTCTCGGGACGTGCTGGACCGTTCGCTGATCGATGATTTCCTCCGTTGCCGCCAGGTTTCCTCCTCGAGTGCGCCAGGAGGCGCTCGGTGAGTGGGGGGGTACTGTCATGTCTTATTATGTCTGTTCCTGTCCTTTCTCTTCACTCTGTCTCTCTCTGCTGGTCTTATTAGGTTACCTTCTCTTTCTCTCCTTCTCCAGCTGTTCCTCATCTCCCCTAACTAGCTCATTCACCCTTTCCCCACCTGTTCCCTTTTTCCCTCTGATTAGGTCTCTATTTCTCTCTCTGTTCCTGCTACTTTCGGTGTCAGATTCTCGTTTGTGTTTCTCATGCCAGAAGCAAGCTATCGTCTCGTTTGCTTCCACCTAGTCCTATCCTGTCGGAGTCTGCCTGGCAGGTGCATCCTGCACTCTACTAACTATCTTTTGTTCCATTGACAACGTCGGAAGAGGATCTATGCCATTCCTGTTTTTTCATTAAAAGAACTCTGTTTCTGTTAAAACCGCTTTTGGGTCTTCACTCAAGTACATAAC
>NW_027003385.1:2500-5440 GCF_036934945.1 Oncorhynchus masou masou
CCTGCTGTCGTTATCAAGGGTCTCCTCATGCAGAGAGATAGCCAAAACCCTGATGTCGCTATCAAGGGTGCTCCTCATGCAAGAGAGATAGCCAAAACCCTGCTGTCGCTATCAAGAGGTCTCCTCATGCAGAGAGATAGCCAAAACCCTGCTGTCGCTATCAGGGTCTCCTCATGCAGAGAGATAGCCAAAACCCTGCTGTCGCTATCAAGGGCCTCTTCATGCAGAGAGATATGAAAACCCTGCTGTGCGCTATCAGAGGGTCTCCTCATGCAGAGAGATAGCCAAAACCCTGCTGTCGTTATCAAGGGTCTCCTCATGCAGAGGAGGAATAGCCAAACCCTGCTGCCGTTATCAAGGGCCTCCTCATGCAGAGATATGAATCCTAACCCCAGGAGAAAGGCAGCACTCAAGATAAGAATCCTAACCGCATGAGGTGAGCATAACATGCTGTAGGTCACATCCTATGTCCCTGTCCCAGGCGAAAAGGGGCACCCCTGCGTTTAAGATCCCTGTCATCCTTGATCCCAGGCATTTGTAGCGGCATGTGGAAACCCACAATGAATATTCAGCGATGATGGAAATGGAGCCAACATGGATTTCCAACTGGGCACGACACAGTCCCCTCCACTATCCCCACTACACAGACCCCTCCACTATCCCCACTACACAGACCCCTCCACTATCCCCACTACACAGACCCCTCCACTATCCCCACTACACAGACCCCTCCACTATCCCCACTACACAGACCCCTCCACTATCCCCACTACACAGACCCCTCCACTATCCCCACTACACAGACCCCTCCACTATCCCCACTACACAGACCCCTCCACTATCCCCACTACACAGACCCCTCCACTATCCCCACTACACAGACCCCTCCACTATCCCCACTACACAGACCCCTCCACTATCCCCACTACACAGACCCCTCCACTATCCCCACTACACAGACCCCTCCACTATCCCCACTACACAGACCCCTCCACTATCCCCACTACACAGACCCCTCCACTATCCCCACTACACAGACCCCTCCACTATCCCCACTACACAGACCCCTCCACTATCCCCACTACACAGACCCCTCCACTATCCCCACTACACAGACCCCTCCACTATCCCCACTACACAGACCCCTCCACTATCCCCACTACACAGACCCCTCCACTATCCCCACTACACAGACCCCTCCACTATCCCCACTACACAGACCCCTCCACTATCCCCACTACACAGACCCTCCACTATCCCCACTACACAGACCCCTCCACTATCCCCACTACACAGACCCCTCCACTATCCCCACTACACAGACCCCTCCACTATCCCCACTACACAGACCCCTCCACTATCCCCACTACACAGACCCCTCCACTATCCCCACTACACAGACCCCTCCACTATCCCCACTACACAGACCCCTCCACTATCCCCACTACACAGACCCCTCCACTATCCCCACGACACAGACCCTCCACTATCCCCACTACACAGACCCTCCACTATCCCCACTACACAGACCCCTCCACTATCCTCATCCAGACCACTATCCCCACGACACAGACCCCTCCACTATCCCCACTATCACAGACCCTCCACTATCCTCATCCCCCTCCACTATCCCCACGACACAGACCCCTCCACTCCACTCCACTATCCCCACGACACAGACCACTCCACTATCCCCACTACACAGACCCCTCCACTATCCCCACTACACAGACCCCTCCACTATCCTCCTACACAGACCCCTCCACTATCCCCACGACACAGACCCCTCCACTATCCCCACTACACAGACCACTCCACTATCCCCACTACACAGACCCCTCCACTATCCTCACTACACAGACACAGACCCCTCCACTATCCCCACGACACAGACCCCCCACTCCACTATCCCCACTACACAGACCCCTCCACTATCCCCACTACACAGACCCTCCACTCCCTCTCCCATCCCCCTACTGTCCCTCCCACACAGACCCCTCCACTATCCCCACTACACAGACCCCTCCACTATCCCCCACTACACAGACCCTCCACTATCCCCACTACACAGACCCCTCCACTATCCCAACTACACAGACCCCTCCCACTATCCCCACTACACACACCCCTCCACTATCCCCACTACACAGACCCCTCACTATCCCCACTACACAGACCCCTCCACTATACCACTACACACACCCCTCCACTATCCCCACTACAGACCCCTCACTATCCCCACTACCTGAACCCCTCCACTATCCCCACTACACAGACCCCTCCACTATCCCCACTACACAGACCCCTCCACTATCCCCACTACACAGACCCCTCCACTATCCCCACTACACAGACCCCTCCACTATCCCCACGACACAGACCCCTCCACTATCCCCACTACACAGACCCCTCCACTATCCCCACTACACAGACCCCTCCACTATCCCCACTACACAGACCCCTCCACTATCCCCACTACACAGACAGTTCAAAGGGAAGATCCTGTTGATGTATCGGATAAAGAAACTCCTAGAATATTGGAACCACCATTTCAGAACTCAACAGCCTCTCCCTCTGCTTAGAGAAAAGGGTTTTGTGGGTCTTCAATGACCTAGTTTTCATTGGCTAAACATAACAGGCAGTGACATGACAACATAACAGTCATTCAAACACATCATTCAATTTGTTGCAACATCATTTCTATAAACTACATGGATGAATGAGGGATGGTTCAAGTTATGGGGGTGTTCTCTTGAGGAGGTAACGCAGTACATCTGTGGTGACACACACACACACACACACACACACACACACACACACACACACACACACACACACACACACACACACACACACACACACACACACACACACACACACTCACACTGATGGCCCACACCAGACTCCATGTCAAGGCAGCATTGTACACAATAGTGTCCG